>NC_057803.1:444896069-445147915 GCF_018294505.1 Triticum aestivum | reverse complement strand
CGCCCACCGGGGTTCGCCGCCGCCGCCGCCGTCTTCACCGGTTAACCACCCGTTTTTCTATAAAGACTGCGGTCGTTTTTTAGATCGGTTTATTTTTTTCCCGGTTTAGTTTATTTAGCGGACGTTCGTCCGTATGTTCGTTTTAACGAACGGTTTTATTCGTTTAGCCGCAGACAGCGAACGTTCGCTCGTTAGCCTGTTCGTTGTTTTTTCTTTTTCTCGGATTTTCCGCGATTATTTCTGATCGCGATTTCTGATCCGATTTTTGTTTTAGTTTAACTTTTCGCTCGTTTATCGGAATCAGGCGATTCAAGCGCCTAGAATTTCGTCTCGAAACCCTATTTCCGTTTAACCAACTCAAACAAGTTTTTGCTTGTGTAAAATTTGACTTAGATCCAAATTAGTAAACGAAGCTTGTTTCTTTCTCTGTTTGACCTTCGTTGCTTTGTTTGATTTGATTCTTTTTGCAAACCGGAGTTCTTAAGTTGAACTTTCTGGTTAGATCTCTTATTTGAGTTTTACCTGTGCATTAGATGAGTGCTTATTATGTGCTTGTTTGTTTGCGATAGAGTACCCGGAGTGCGCCGCTTGCTACTTCGAATCTCTAGGTTTCACAGATCATCAGCAAGGCAAGTAACACTTCAATCATACCTCTTACTACCCAGTTTTATTGCATTAGATCAATCCTCAAATATTGCATGATTAGGATCTAATTAAATTGTGGGTTTTGGGAAAGTAGATGAGGTAGTACCCGTTACCTGTTTATTATCAAACCCTTGGGACTTGGGAGTTACTTCTACGTTTACTTATATTGCCATGCTATGCTAGTAGACGTGGATTGGGTGAGTGTATCCATGACAGATGTGAGATTGTTAATTAATGGTTTATTTAAGGTGGCAACTTTAATACACATCTGGGTGGATTGAGGCACCTGGGTATTCCAACGATTGCCTGTTTTTCTTTATGGACCGCCACCTAGGCTCAAAGAGATCATGAGATTATTTCATACTAGAAACTTCCGTGTGCAGCCACAAGCTACTATGGGCTCTAGCATAGTTGATTAAGTCGTGCGAACTCTTACAGTGGTAGACTAGAAGATGTAGGGGAAAGTAGGTGTAATGGTCTACCCGATCGTAAGGTGCTAGCGCTTCTGAATGACTATGTCTCGGTCATCCGTTTCTCAAACACCATGTAGTGCGAGAATTCCAAGGGAGGAGATCGAGTCTTCTGGGGAAAAGTGCACAAACCTCTACAGAGTGTATAAACTAATCATGGTTAGCCGTGTCCCCAGTTATGGACAACTTGAGTATCTAGTACTTGGATTATCATGTGAATCTCGTCATGTGACTTTAATTAATTTTGTTGGGTTTTAATGATGATGTTTAATTGGGATTGAGAGGGTGTCTACACTCTCAATGTTTAACAACTACCATGATAGTTAAATAAAATTTATTCCTTTACAGTAGGGAAAAACTGGCTTTACGCAAAACTCTAACCATAGAGCTTTCCACCAGCCAAATATGCATGTAGTGATAGCATTATTCTGTTCATTACTCTCTGTGTGTTACATTGCCAGCATATTCCATGTGCTGACCCATTTTTGGGCTGCAACGTTCATGTTGCAAACTTTTCAGACGACGAGTAAGGAGCTTTAGGTCGTGGTTCTATACTCAGTGATGCCATTGGAGTTGATGGACTCACTTATCTTCAAAGCCTTCCGATGTTATCATAATTAGATGGCGTTAAGCCATATTATTTGTAATAAGTTCTCTTTTGAGACACTCGTTGTAATAAGTGTGTGATTGCTACTCTGTTATAAATCCTTCAATTACTGTGCGTGTCAGCATTACTGATCCAGTGATGACACTGAAGCACAGAGATCACACTGTTTGAGGTCTGGTTGCTACGAGATGGTATCATATCACACGCTAACTGTAGGACATGACCACTAAGCTAAAGCCCTAGATCACTACTCACTCTTCTCATTTCTGACTCCTCATCTTTTCTACTCTTTTAGGATGGCGGAAGCAAGGAATAAGTTCACGCAACTGGATGAAGATACACCCTTTGGACGCCACCTGAAGGAAGTCACTAAGTACCTGAACATCAGAGTACCAAGCTTCACCGGGACCTACAATGCCACTTTACCAGAGGAGGAGCGCTGGATGATTCAAGTTCAAGTTCCAGGAAGGATGTTCGCACCATTCATCGAGTCCATAGATTTTTCCTTTGATGCACCAACCTGGAGTCTAGGAAAGAGCATGGTAACCCACATCACCATGGGACGTATTGGAGAAGTTTACCGAGTGATCTCAAGGATACTATCTACCAGATTTGTGGGCGCCGAGATGAGTGTCGTGGGTTTGTCACGACAGATGTCCTCGTGAAAGGACTTAGTCGTGGAGCCATCACAACGGGTTAGCTTAAAGGGGTTAAACCGGACAAGGGGACACGGGGAGTTTATACTAGTTCGGTCCCTTCGATGAAGGTAAAAGCCTACGTCTAGTTGTGATTGGTATTGCTAGGGTTTTGATGACCGGGGAGTGAATCCGCTTTGACTGGCCCTCGAGTTGTTGTTTCCTGTCCTCAAACCGTGGCCGGGTCGTCCCTTTATATACACAGGTTGACGCCCGCCGGTTTACAGAGTCCCGAGGCCGGATCATAGAGGTGTCCGGCTCGGTCTCTATTCCTCTAACTTACAATACAAGTTTACATGATAAAGTCGGTTCACAACTACAGGCTATAATCCATCTTTCGGCCTTGGGCTTTCTTAAAGCGCCAGTATCTTGACATCTTCATGGGCTTCAATCTTCATGGAGCTAATCCGGCCATGCCTAGCCGGTTTATCTCCAGTAACTATATCCCCAACATTAGGCCCAAATTGATTTGAACATATTCATGTCAATCTCCAATACTTAGAAAAATTCTTGCTCTCGCATCTTTGTATAAATCTGGTAAATCGCCGTGACGTCATCCTTTAAATCCGTAGCCAATCGGTATGATGTCATCTACCCGTTGAAGCCGAAGATGCCCTGCATTAATGATCGTTTCAACCCTCGAGGTGTCATCTCTAATACTTATCCATTTCCAGCTCCTCGATTTCTGCACTTGTCGCTTTATCGCTTCGCCTTATAAATAGGACCACGGGTCCTTCTCCTTTTCCCCTTCGTCTCCTTCACTTCTTCTTCCTCCTCGTGACATCTATACTCCTGAGCGCCGCCGCCGTCACCGAGCTTCACCTCTGCTTTGACAAAGGCCGCTGCATCAACCTGACCGTTACAAGAGACACGCGGTGACCCTCCGCTGCTTCTTCCTGCACCAGTAAGTTCCTCTTCTCCTCACCCCAGATCCGCCATTAGGATTCAGTGTTCCTCATAACCTGAAGTTGTTCCTCCTTTAGTAACACCAATGGCCAGTTAGATCTGATTGTTTTCAGCGCCCTTTGTAGCTTAAACTCCTTTCTTCTTGTTAAGGCATCTGCTTGATATCAAACTCATCTGAACTTACTGAACCTTTTGAGCACTTGAGATTAGAACAGAATATATTTTGATTATCCAACCATGGCAGATCTGAAATTCCCATGCCAAACTGTGAAATCTGTTTTACCTTACTTAGCCTTTTTCGCCTTAGATCTGTATCCTCTTTACCATGTAGGCGGTTTACCCTTGTAAAAACAATCTATCTCATACCATTAGTCCCCTGGTAAACCGGCAAACCCCCTTTACATTCATTATAACAGTCCGGTTTAACAACACATGTATGCCCTTGATATGACCTTGTCATTCATTATTGTATCAGTCTCCGGTTTACGCAATTTCACACATCTGTATATCTTTATTCCATTGCATCCTGCGCACCACCATGAATTATTTGTAAACCGGCATTTCCTTTTCAACTTTTCGTTTCACAATGGCCAAACAGTTTGCCGCTTGCAACTAGGCTCCTTCCCGGATCACCGAAGAACAGTTGAACGGAATGGTCAGTATCGGCACCTTGCCCAAGAAAATGGAAATTCGGTGGTGAGTTCTAGGAACAAAGAATCCTCCTACCCTTAGGCAGGGTGAAGTAGTGGTCTTTGTCGTCCACATAGGCCGTAGTTTCAAACCGCCCGGGTTGAAGTTTTTCCGAGATGTTCTTGCCAGTTTCCAACTTCATCCTCAAGATATCAGACCCAACTCGGTGTCCAATCTATGCAACTTTCAAGTCTTCTGTGAAGTGTACTTACAAGAAGAACCAACTGCTGAGCTGCTCCAGGACTTTTTTCATCTGAACCGGCGTACGGAATTTGTAAATGGTCCCAACACTGAACTTGGTGGTGTCTCTATTCAAAAGCGGAAAGAAGTGGAATTCCCTCATGCCAAACTGCATAGTCACCCTAAGGAATGGAACCAGACTTGGTTCTATTGCGTAGATACCTCTCCTGAAGATGAGAACCCTCTTCGAGGCTACAGTGATCACCGGCTTTCCAACACTCATCCAATGCCGCAACGTTTAAGTTCTACAGAATGGGCCAAATATGCTCCTCAACTCGCCAAGCTCCGGGCCTTTATGGCCAACGGTTTAACAGGTGTTGATTTTGTGTGTTGCTGGATATCTTGGAGCGTATTGCCACTAAGTCGCCGCCCCGGTTTAATGTGTGAGTATACCGGTGAATTAGAAGACCCCCAACGCCACATCAACATTCAGATAACCGATGAAGAGGTCACTGAAGGCGTCAAGAAAATTTTGAATGAACCAGAGTCAGTCTATCGCCAAACCGGCTTGAACCCCTTCTACACTCAAAATAAACCGCCTGCTGTAAGCACTATGCTTCCTTTTTATCTTTAATATCTTTAAATTGTTCAACTTGTAAACTTTCTTCTGTTTGTGTATAAACAGGGTGATGATCCCTTCTGGAAGCGGAAATCCACAGATAAAGCGGCAAAGCCATCCCGTCCCAAAACCAAAGCCGTCAAGCGTACATCAAAATGGAAAACAGCCGACCGGATCAACATGGAACTTGATGAAGACGCAGATGATCCGGAAGTTGGGGTAGAACTTGACTCACTTGGCTCCCTTTTCATGCACCTCATTAACAATGAACTTTATCAGGAGGACGTAGAAGGCAGCCAGGCTAATGATGTAGAGGTAATTACCCTTTCCTCCGGTTCAGACTCTATGCCAACACAAAAAGCCCGTCAAGCAATCCGGAAAGTAAGTTTTTCTCATCCTCTTGCTTACTTGGATCCAACATTTATTTTGAAGACGCAGCAGCATGAAGCTTGCCGAACAACCCGGCACAGCGACCAATAGGTCACTTCGGCCGGTTTACCTGACACCGCGGTTCGGAAGCGCCGATCTGAGGTCTCCCCCACGTCTGACAATTCTTATCCCAAGGCAGGTTATTTCAGACAACCTCTTAATCCGCCCGATTCAAATTATCAGGTGACACCTCCCTCATCTTCTGGCGAGTCAACAACAACCCAACTCCCTCCTCTTAAAACTGTAGCTGGGTAAGCATTCAAACCCTTTCTTCAAATGCATTGCAAATCTTGAATAAGATGCTAAACTTCTTTTAATTTTGTTTGCAGAGCCAAAGCCAGACCCAGCAAGAAAGCTCGGGTCAACAATCCGTCAGAAGACCAGGCGGTTTTTGAGGAAGAGCAAATAGGTGAACCGGACCAAACTCATGAACCAGAGGGTCCTCATCCTGAAGCTACCTTTGATGAACCACCCCTTCAAGACCAGAATATTGATGAACAACCAGAAGCTGATCCTGTTGTGCCTGACACTGAACCAGCAGCTCCAAACCGGGCTAGTCCGGTGAGAGGTACTGATACTCCATCATCACCCGCAAAAACTACTGAAGGCCAAGGAGGTGATGTTATCATTACTGGCATGGGCCACAGCTCTCCTGGCCATCCTGTAATCTTGGCCCAACATAGTGCCAAGGAAGAGCGTGCTGCCAGGGAAAAGGGTAAATGGAGCACTGACTTATCAAGCTATGCTCATCTCAGTGCTGAAGAACTTCACTCCAGTTTTTTAAACCGTCTGCACTCAAACTGTGACTATGAAGCCGGTTTGGTGAACCTGATGAAGGAACGCTATGAGGTATTTTCATCTCCCTTTATCTCTTGATTCCAAAGTTGAAACACTAACCCAAGTAGACCCCAAGGGCCATTTTATGATGTTAATCTTAAACCGGGACTTTTGTAATACTTTAATCCTCTCCTGTTGATCCTCAAAATGGCAGGTCCTTAATGAAAACAAAACCGATACTTTACCAATGTAATTATGTAGCTTTCCTCAGTGTAGCCCCCAAAGGTCGGTTTAGCTTTGCGAGGTAACCCGGGTCTTGAATCCATGCGTCCGTTTTGAACAGATGTACATTAGCCCCCAAGTGTCAAGGATAATGCTTGCATTGTTCTGGAGACTTATAAAGGATGTATTGATAATAGAGCAAATAGGCATTAGCCCCCAAGTACACAGTGCATAACTTGTTATACGCTTAGTACTTAGAAAATACATATCCTGTTGTTGACATATCTTCGCTGTTACAGGCCGAGCTAAACAATAGAGATGCCCGAACCGCTGATTTGCAAGAGAACGTGAAGTCCCAACAAGCAGAGGCTGTGAAAGCCAAGGAGGAGCTGACCAAAGCCCTGACAGCTATGGAAAAGCTAAAAAAATCTTTTAACAAGGAACATGCTGACTGGGAAACCGAAAAGGCCGGTTTAACCAAAAGAGCTGAGGATGCCGAAGCAGCCCTGGAGCCAGTTGTAGATGAATTAACTGGTTTGAAGCGGCAAATCAACGCCATGACGTCCGCTGTATTTGGTAAGTATCCCCTTATGCTGTTTGTCCAATTCATGAGATCTTATTGTTTACGAGGCTGGCTGACATTAAACCATGACATGCACTCGCATTACTCATCTGGGCGCTGATATGCGGATGAAGCTTAAAGCGGCGTACACCTTAATAGAACAGCTTTACTCTGGATCCCATCGTGCGATATGCACTGCAGCCTACAATAAACCGGCACCAACACTGATAAAAGAAACCCTTGAGAAGCTGGCCATGCTACCAGCCCGGATTACTAAACTGAAGAAGGTAGCCGCAAGAGCAGGAGCGCTGACCGCATTAATCCGGGCCAAAGCACCGATTCCGGATCTTGAAGCGGATGAAATCATTAAAGGATATCCAGGTGTGAAGGAGGACAGTTCAAATTTCGACAAAGATGATCTCCGAAGGCTGACAAAGGAGATGCGGCCAATAGCCAGCAAACTGGCAGAAGACACAGATTTATCTCATTTCCATCCGGCTTATGACACTGAAGGGAAGAGAGAGCCCGCCGAAATCCATGAAGTCGAAGAACTTGTGCCTCCAATCCATAAGCATATATACTTACACTCCTGACATTAACCCCTCCAGCCTTCTCCATGAAGAAGCCGTGTTTCAAGCTTTAACCGGAATCGATTGGTCAACGGTTGATTTCTAGCGTCTGGGGAGGGATGAAGAAGAAGTGATTGTACCAAATGATCCTCAACCGTCAAACCGTCTAGACAAAGCATCTTAAACCGGCCGCCGGTTTACCAGCTATTGTGTGCCATTGCTGAGAAACAGTTATTCAATTGGAGCCGTTTTGAAGCTTCTTGTAATAGGATAGCAAAAACCCCTTTATCTTTCATGCCATCGAGCATGTTTTGTGGTACTTTGCCATTGTGAGTTCTTGCTCCACTTTTGGAATTCATGTATGCATAATCCTTTATGTTCCTGCATATGAAAACTAAAAAGCATCCTAGTGGTTTACCACTAGACTGGTTATGATGCCCAAAAGCCATGCAAAACTTGGATGGATAACCAATGTTTGTAATATTTCGATAAGTAATATCTGTGACATACCTCGTTTGGCTGACCAACTACTTGTATGGTAGGGGTAAAAACACCAACCCGGAGCATTGATAACTCCATCCTTAATTTGCCGGATTATGATAATAAACCATACCGGGATATAATAAACACCGGGTTTTCCTTATAACATTGGCGACTTGTTAGTCAAAACCAGACCGGAGCAGTTTGCTACCGGTTTAGAATCTGATCATGTACTGACAACTAAGCGTTGAAAGTCAAGCCGGTTTGTAATAAACACCGGTTTATCAGAAAATATTCATAAATCCCTTACCAAAAGATGTTAAAACAACAAATACAAAAGAAATATGCAAGGCTTTTCATGGGCTGCCAGGCCCTAAATCGAGGCTTTTCATGGGCTGCCAGGCCGCTGAGTTAAACCATTTTGCAAAGCCTTTTAAGATGGATCTCAATCTTTAACCAATCACCATTTTAACTTTGACAAGTTCAGGGTCCATGGGATTGACTTGTCAAATGTTCGATGGGTCATACCAGGTTTACCTGGATGGAGTGGCTTACTTAAAGAGGAAGGATAACCCGGGGTTTTAGGTGAATACACCTGGCTTCCAAGCCTGGCTTGATAGCCTATTACAAGGGTTCAAAACTCATTGTTCTTTGAGAAGCAAAGTGCCCCCAGGTAATATGTGAGCTGTGCTCGGTGGATACCTATGTTTGAGCTGTTCTTAATGCAATAGACTCTCTTTGGCTCCACATAATTTCCTTTTTGTCTTAACGCCTATCAAGAGGTGTAGCTATGGTGTGATAACAACCAAGCCCCCTAGTGACATCCCTTTGTGGTTTCAAACCGATCAAGAGGTGTAGCTATGGTTCAGATATGACCAAGCCCCCTAGTGATTTTCTTTATGTCCGTGCGGCTGCAGAGACTGGTTTAACAAAACTCCACTTTGTCAGTAGAAACTCTTGTAAGCACACACATGATGTAAAAAGAACAGAGACCCCGCTTTATTCGAGGCTCTAGTTTATTATATAATATATACATTGTCATAAATATGTACATATGAAGAGCCTGTGGCTCAAGTATAGTAAGGCCGAAGAAGAGCTATATTCCATGGCCGCTTGGTCTCCTCCTCCAATTTACTTGAGTCTTTGTGCTCTCGAACATCAATAAGGTAGTATGACCCATTGTGCAGATTCTTGCTGACCACAAAAGGTCCTTCCCAAGGTGGGGATAATTTGTGCATATCAGTCTGATCCTGGATGAGCCGGAGCACCAGATCGCCCTCTTGAAAAGTTCTGGTCTTAACCCGGTGGCTATGATAACATCATAAATCTTGTTGATAAATCGCCGAACGTGCTGCTGCAAGATCACGCTCCTCATCTAATAGGTCCAGGGAATCCTGACGTGCCTTGTCATTATCAGCTTCAACATAAGTTGCCAGACGGGGCGAGTCGTGACGGATGTCACTAGGAAGAACTGCCTCCGCTCCATAAACCATGAAGAAAGGTGTGTAACCCGTAGATCTGTTGGGTGTGGTGTTGATGCTCCATAACACAAAAGGTAACTCCTCAACCCAGCAACCCGGTGTCCGTTTCAAAGGAACCATAAGCCGGGGTTTAATACCTCGCAAAATTTCTTGATTTTCCCTCTCCACTTGACCATTAGATTGGGGGTGAGCCACCGATGCTATATCAAGCCGGATGTGCTCACGTTGGCAAAATTCCTCCATCTCTCCCTTTGACAGATTAGTACCATTATTAGTTATAATACTGTGTGGAAAGCCAAACCGGAATATCACCTTTTTGATGAACTGAACCGTCGTGGCCGCATCACACTTACTGACTGGCTCTACTTCCACCCATTTGGTGAATTTTTCAACTGCCACTAACAAGTGGGTCTTTTTGTCCTTGGATCGCTTGAAAGGTCCAACCATATCAAGCCCCCAAGTCACAAACGGCCAAGTTATTGGAATCATCCTCAACTCCTGAGCCGGAATATAAGCACGGAGTGCGAACTTTTGACAACCGTCACATCTTTTGACTAAATCCTCCGCATCAGCGTGAGCTGTTAACCAATAAAAACCATGGCGAAAAGCTTTAGCTACCAAAGACTTTGAACCAGCGTGGTGATCTCAATCCCCTTCATGGATTTCTCGCAAAATCTCACAACCCTCTTGAGGAGAGACACATCACTGAATTGCCCCTGAGACGCTGTAATGATGTTACTCTCCGTTGAGTATGGTCATTGACTTAGAATGCCAGATTATCTGCCGGGCCGAGGTTTCATCCTCCGGTAACTCGTCCCGGTTCATGTAAGCCAGGTATGGGATTGTCCAATCCGGTATGACATGCAAAGCTGCCACCAACTGAGCCTCCGGATCATGAATAGCCAACTCCTCCTCCATTGGTACCTTGACCGACGGATTATGCAGCATGCCAAGAAAGACATTTGGTGGGACCGGTTTACGCTGAGAACCAAGGCGGCTTAAAGCATCCGCCGCTTCGTTCTTTCGCCGGTCTATATGGTCCACCTGATAACCCTTGAAGTGACCAGCCACTGTGTCCACCTCTCATCGATATGCAGCCATGAGTGGGTCTTTAGAATCCCAAGTGCCAGACACCTGTTGATCCACCAGATCTGAATCCCCAAAGCACTTAACCCGACTTAACTTCATCTCCTTAGCCATCCGAAGACCGTGGAGTAAGGCCTCATACACAGCTACATTGTTAGTACAAGGGAACATTAAACGGAGGACATAACAAAACTTGTCACCTCGTGGGGAAGTTAGTATGACTCCAAGCCCCGAGCCCTCCAACCGTCTGGATCCATCAAAATGAATAGTCCAATACGTGTTATCTGGCTTTTCCTCTGGTGCCTGCAACTCCGTCCAATCATTGATGAAGTCCACAAGTGCTTGGGATTTAATTGTTGTGTGAGGTATGTATTTGAGCCCGTGAGGTCCAAGCTCAATAGCCCACTTGGCAATCCGGCTAGTTGCTTCTTTGTTTTGAATGATATCTCCCAGAGGGGCTGAAATGACCACTATGATAGGATGACCCTGAAAATAATGTTTGAGCTTCCGGCTTGCCATAAACACTCCGTACACCAGTTTCTGCCAATGTGGATACCTCTGCTTTGATTCAATGAGCACCTCGCTGATATAATAAACCGGCCGTTGAACCAGATACTCCTTTCCAGCTTCCTTGCGCTCCACCACAATAGCCACGCTAACAGCTCGGGCATTGGCAGCCACATACAACAATAACGACTCTTTATCGATCGGAGTTGCAAGCATAGGCGGTTCAGCTAACTGCCTCTTCAGATCCTCAAATGCTTTATCAGCAGCCTCACTCCACACAAAATCATCTGTTTTCTTTAGCATCTAATATAGAGGGATAGCCTTCTCCCCAAGACGACTGATAAACCAGCTCAAAGCCACAATCCGGCCGGCCAAATGTTGAACATCATTGATACACGCCGGTTTAGCCAAAGATGTAATTGCTGAGATTTTTTTCTGGATTAGCCTCAATGCCTCTGTTTGACACCAGAAAACCCAAGAGTTTGCCTGCCGGGACACCAAAGACACACTTTTCTGGATTGAGCATCATCTTGTAAACCTGGAGGTTGTTAAAGGTTTCTCTCAAATCATCTATCAATGTTTCCTCCTTCCTGGACTTTACCACAATATCATCTACATATGCATGAACATTGCGCCCAATCTGCTTATGAAGACAATTCTGAACACAATGTTGATAAGTCGCCTGGGCACTCTTGAGCCCAAAAGGCATGGAGACATAGCAGAAGGCTCCAAAGGGAGTTATAAAAGCTGTCTTCTCCTGGTCCTTAACTGCCATTTTGATCTGATGATAGCTAGAATAGGCGTCCAGAAAACACAAACGGTCACAACCTGCCGTAGCATCAATAATCTGATCAATACGAGGGAGGGCAAAGGGATCTGTAGGGCAAGCCTTGTTCAAGTCTGTGTAATCTACACACATACGCCAAGTGTCATTTTTCTTAAGAACCAGGACCGGATTAGCCAACCACTCTGGGTGAAAGACCTCCACGATAAACCCGCGACCAACAACCGAGCTACCTCTTCACCAATAGCCTTGCGCCTTTCTTCATTGAAGCGGCGGAGAAACTGCCGGACCGGTTTAAACTTAGGATCAATGTTAAGTGTGTGCTCAGCGAGTTCCCTCGGTACACCTGGCATGTCAGAAGGTTTCCATGCAAAGATGTCCAGGTTCTCACGGATGAACTCGATGAGCGCGCTTTCCTATTTGGGATCCAGGTTAGCGCTGATGCTGAACTGCTTGGATGAATCGCCAGGAACAAAATCAACCAGCTTAGTATCTGCGGCCGATTTAAATTTCAATGCCGGATTGTGTTCCGTAGTTGGCTTTTTCAAAGAAGTCATATCTGCCGGATTAACTTGGTCTTTATAAAACTTCAGCTCCTCTGTGGCACAAACTGACTCAGCATAAGCCGCATCACCTTCTTCACATTCCAAAGTGATCTTCCTGCTCCCGTGTACTGTGATGGTCCCCTTATGACCTAGCATCTTAAGCTATAGATAAACATAACACGGCCTCGCCATGAATTTAGCGTAAGCCGGCCGCCCAAACAAAGCATGATACGGACTTTTGATTTTCACCACCTCAAAAGTCAATGTTTCTGATCTTGAATCATGATCATCTCCAAAAGCCACCTCTAAGGCTATCTTGCCCACTGGATGTGCAGACTTACCAGGCACCACACCATGAAAAACGGTGTTTGACTGTTTAAGATTCTTATCTGTCAACCCCATACGACGGAAGGTATCATAATATAGAATGTTGATACTACTTCCCCCATCCATGAGTACCTTAGTGAACTTATATCCCCCAACTTGAGGGGCCACCACTAAGGCCAGATGACCCGGATTGTCAACCCGGGGCGGGTGATCCTCTCTACTCCATAAAATGGGTTGCTCAGACCAGCGCAAATACTGAGGCACCGCCGGTTCAACAGAGTTCACTGCCCTCTTGTGAAGCTTCTGATCACGCTTACACAAGCTAGTGGTGAATACATGATATTTCCCACTATTTAACTGCTTAGGATTGCTCTGATAACCCGACTGCTGCTGCTGCTGGTGGTTCCCCTGATGGTTGTAACCTCCCTGGTTGCCCTGATTCCCTTGATTGTTGTGTCCGGTTTGATTGCCTTGAAACCCTGAACCGGAGCTGCCGCCTCCGTAACCTAGCCCGTGGAAACCACCTCCTGAACCGCCGGGCGGGCCATTATCGTACTGAAACATATTGGAGTTCTTGAAATCTCGCATGATATAACAATCCTTCCAAAGGTGCGATGCTGACTTCTCCTTTGATCCATGCTTTGGATAGGGTTGATTTAACAGGCACTCCAAATTGGAGCCTAGACCTCCACCTCTCTGGGCTGCTTGCCCTTACGGCGCTGACCATTCTCCTGAGCATTGGTGTTAGCCACAAAGTCCAAACTGTTGTCGGCCTTGCGCTTACCATTGTTCCCATGGCCTGCCGGATTATGCTGCTGACCCTTGGCGTTGCCGTTCTTTTTCCCTTTCCCCCGTTTGTCCTCCTCTGAGTCAGGGTCTTTGGTATTATCTGAATTGGCGTATTTAACCAAAGCGGCCATAATCGTTGACATATCATTACAGTGACGTTTGAGCCTTCCTAACTTCTGTTTGAGCGGCAGAAAACGGCAATTTCCCTCCAACGTTAGCACTGCGGTATCTGCATTGATACGATCCGATGAATGCAAAATAGCTGAGACCCGCTTTACCCAATGGGTCATTGACTCCCCATCCTCTTGGACACAAGCGGCCAGATCCACAATTGACATGGGCAGCTTACAATTATCTTTGAAGTTCTGGATAAACCGGTGCTTCAATTCGGCCCATGATCTGACAGAGTTAGTTGGTAAGCTCTTCAGCCAAGTACGAGTTGTTCCTTTCAACATCATGGTGAAGTATTTAGCACATACCGCTTCACCCACATCTAACATCTCCATTTCCATCTCGTAACTTTCAACCCATGCCTCTGGTTGCAGATCGGCGGTATAATTGGGTACCTTATGAGGTCCTTTGAAATCCTTGGGTAGTCGCACATTACGCAAAGCGGGGGGTGAGACACGGCACCCCTAAGGAACTGAATACCACACCTGGCTCGGGGGTGAGAAGCGGTAGGGTGAACCGGCGTGGGTTGACGGGCTCCGTGCAGAGCTGCTAACTCGGCCTCTCGACATGCGCGACCATGATCCACCACATCCTGCGCATTAGCACCTCCCCCTGCCGAGTTGTGCCCTCGCGGCGAGTTACGGCGACGTGCACTGCTTGACACGGTCGGTTCATCCTCAACGTGCCTGCTGTAGCTCCGGCTTGGACGGGGGGTGGAATGAATCCTCTCATGACTGTGCGAATATGCCTGCTGCTGGTTTAGAGCTATTTGAAGGAGATCTCTGGCCCGTCGTGCCTCAACCGCAACTGGTGATTCACCGTCGGTTGGGAGGCTGCCAACCGTGAAGCGGCGGCCACAATGTTGTCCAACGGGTTGGAGTAATGCCCGGGGGGTGTTGGAACATACTCTGGCACGACGTTGTTCTGACGGGCGGGTCCATCGTGCACTGCTGAACCGGCGCTCCTGTCCCCGGCGCCTCCGTCCGGTTTAATATTGGCTGGTTACTAGTTCCCGCTCCTGGCGTATTGAAGAGATTTCTTGGCTCATAACTCGGCGGGAGATGCGATCGGTATCTTCTTCTCATGACTTCCTCTGAAGCATTCTGATCCAGCCTAAGCTGGTAGGCCTGAGCTTCCAACTCGGCCCGTTCTGTAGTCATCCTAGAGTTCTCTGCCGCTAGGTCCGCTTTAGCCTGAGTTATCTGATCTTTCGTCTTTGCGATCTCCGCGTTGTGCTGATCTCAGGCTGCTGCGTCCACCTCTATGGCCATCAATGTTGCCAAAGCATCAAACAAGTCAGACAGAACTTGAGCCGGAGGTGGCGCAGAGCTCCCTGCCCCCCGCCGGCATGGCCGTTGCTGAACCGGAGAGCATTGCTGCGGCGGTTGATGAGTGGGGCGCTGACTGTGTACCCGCCATGAAGATAGCGGCCCGGTTTGGCAGATCAAGGGAGTCCGGAATAATGTTGCTCTCGGAGCCTCCACTAATCCAGCCATCCTGCAACTGATAGAGCGATTCGGTTTCTCTAGAAGATTCGTCATCGGAGCGGACTACGGTTTCTCCATCGGATGCCGGTCCATCCCCATACTCTGCTCCATGGATGACACCTACGAAAACATGCTTTGCCATGGGCGGAACCGGAGAAGGGCTTGCACACTGAGCCATCTCGATGATGTCGGTGCAGGTGTCCGGCTCAGGGCCCGGTTCGCCAATCTTGCCGATGAAGACGTGAATCCCACCAAAGGGGACCCGATACCCGTATTCAATTGAATCAGCCTCGGGGCCCCATCCTGCGTTGTCGATGTAGAGCTTGCCGCGACGACTCTTCGTCATCCGGCCCACGGCATATCCCTTGAGTCCATCAAAGCTTCCCTTTAAGAACTCGAAACCATCATGCGATAGCCCCACGGTGGGCGCCAACTGTCGTGGGTTTGTCACGGCAGATGTCCTCATGAAAGGACTTAGTCGTGGAGCCATCGCAACGGGTTAGCTTAAAGGGGTTAAACTGGACAAGGGGACACGGGGAGTTTATACTAGTTTGGCCCCTTCGATGAAGTTAAAGCCTACATCTAGTTGTGATTGGTATTGCTAGGTTTCGATGACCAGGGAGCGAATCCGCTTTGACTAGCCCTCGAGTTGTTGTTTCCTGTCCTCAAACCGTGGCCGGGTCGTCCCTTTATATACACAGGTTGACGCCCGCGGTTTACAGAGTCCCGAGGTCGGATCATAGAGGTGTCCGGCTTGGTCTCTATTCCTCTAACTTACAATACAAGTTTACATGATAAAGTCGGTTCACAACTACAGGCTTTAATCCATCTTTGGGCCTTGGGCCTTCTTAAAGCACCAGCATCTTGCCATATTCATGGGCTTCAATCTTCATGGAGCTAATCCGGCCATGCCTAGCCGGTTTATCTCCAGTAACTATATCCCCAACACTGAGCACTGGGAGATGATCAACACCAAGAAGGATAGATCAATTGCAGCTTTTATCCAGGAGTTAAACTAGCAAATTCGACCTCAGGAAAACCAGATGTGCGCATGCATGATATATCTGAAGAAGGCGATGACAAGAATCACGAAAATGGAGGAAGAACTCAAGGCTACACGTGAAGATTATGAGGAGGAAATCGTCGTACTAGTGGAGAAGAATGACGACCTAATTAAGAAGATTAGAATATTCATGGGAGACCCCATACTAGTAGAAGAAGACGAAGAACCCAAGGAGATTCGCCCGGAAGACTACATCGTCATTGACGACACCGACTCTGACCTGAGCGATGATAACTATGAAGACGAAGCTGGAGCAGATATCATGGAGTCTGCAACCGAGGAATATTTCTAGTAGACCACCACATCAGTAGTAGTATTCCACCATGTAAATAGAGTAGTCCGAGCACTTTTGCGATAGATAGACCGATTGTATGACTTGATTGATTGATTGAGTGAAATGTTTGTGTTTGTCTCATGTGCATATGGGTAGTGCTTTCTCACTAGACCTCATTCCATTCTAATATCTCCCCTCTAAACCCATCAGATGCCTCCGAGACGTGACAATGGATTTGCCTTCCCACCGGAGCTCACTCAGTTGATCCAGCAGCAGAATACGTTGATGCAGTTGCTACTCCAGAATCAGAATCAGGGGAACAACAACAACAACCCACCACCACCACCTGTTGATCACTTAACCCGTTTCCTTAGACTAAATCCGCCGGTGTTCTCCAGTAGCACCGAGCCTATAATAGCAGATGATTAGCTTCGCAAGATTGGAAGGGAGTTAACCACTACAGGATGCACATATGCTGAGAAGGTGCGTTTTGCTGCACACCAGTTGGATGGACCAGCAGCATCATGGTGGGAGAATTACACTGTCACCTCCCCTATAGCCACAGTGACATGGGACCAATTTCAGCAGGTTTCCGTACTGCCCATGTTTCAACAGGAGCTATGGCCATGAAGAAGCGTGAGTTTCGCAACTTGCGCCAAGGAGGACGGACAGTTGGCCAATACGTGGATGACTTTAGTAAGCTAGCACGTTATGCCCCGGATGACGTTGCTACGGATGCAACTAAGCAGGAGAAGTTTCTAGAAGGACTGAATGATGAGTTGAGCATGCAGTTGATGGTAGCAACTTTCAACAACTACCAGGAACTGGTAGATCGTGCTCTTATGATTGAAGGGAAGCAGCAGCAGATTGAGAACCACAAGAGGAAGTATGGACAAGGGAAGTACAACTCAGGAGCTCAGCAGAAGCCATGTTTTACCCCGAAAACGGGAGGACATTTTCAGCATACCCATGGAGGAGGAATTTCGCATAATCATAATGGCCCCAAGAATGGTAATGGGAACGGGGGAAGCAACGGTCAGAACCGTACCAACCCATCAACCTCAGCCAAGAGAGACCTGAGCCAAGTCACTTGTTATAAGTGTCAGAAGAACGGACATTATGCCAATGAATGTCCTGAAACCCAGAATGGAAATGGCAATGGAAGCTCTAGGAAGAAGCTGAACCCTTTCAACAGGGGACAGGTGAACCACATTAACGTGGAGGAGGTTGAAGCACAGTCAGATGCAGTAATAGGTAAGTTTTTGGTTAAGTCATTTACTGCAATCGTCCTTTTTGATACTGGTGCATTGCATTCATACATATCAAGGGGATTTGTGGATAAGTATAAACTGTCCACCAAGGTTCTTAGACACCTATGTTAGTAAGCTCACCAGGAGTGGAGTATATGGCCAGTAAAGGATGTTTTCAAGTGCCATTGAGTATAGGTACGCATGTGTTTCCCTTAGATTTAATCATTTTGGAATCACAAGGTTTGGATGTAATTTTGGGTAGGATCAAGTAGGTGTCACGGCATGAGCCGAAGAGGACACAAGTAAATTCCCTATCAGGAGTTGTACAGGAGGAAGTACTGGTGGTAAAGGATTTTCCGGATGTATTTCCAGAAGAATTGCCCGGCATGCCACCAGATAGAGACATTGAGTTTTTGATTGAGCTTTTGCCAGGCACAGGACCAATATCTAAGAGACCGTATAGAATGCCTGCAAAGGATTTGGAGGAGATTAAGAAGCAGATTAAGGAGTTACTGGATAAGGGATATATTTGCCCAAGTTCGTCACCTTGGGGATCACTAGTACTTCTAGTGGAAAAGAAGGATGGATCGTTAAGGATGGTTGTTGATTATTGAGAATTGAATGAAGTGACGATCAAGAATAAGTACCCACTGCCGATGATCAATGATTTGTTTGACCAATTGCACGGAGCTAAGGTATTTTCCAAGATCGATTTGCGATCAGGATACCACCAGTTGAAGATTCGAGAGGAGGACACACCTAAGACAACTTTTACCACAAGGTATGGGGTGTATGAGTATACCGTTATGTCATTTGGTCTGACTAACGCACCTGCTTACTTTATGAACATGATGAACAAAGTGTTTATGGAGTTTTGGATAAGTTCGTCGTAGTGTTCATTGATGATATACTGGTTTACTCAAAGAATGAAGAAGAACATAAAGAACATTTGCATTTGGTACTTGGTAAGCTCAGAGAACATTAGTTATACGCCAAGTTCAGCAAATGTGAGTTTTGGTTGAAGGAAGTTGGATTCCTTGGACATGTTATATCCGGAGAAGGAATAGCAGTAGATCCCACCAAGGTTGCCACTGTGACAAATTGGGAAGCCCCAACAACAGTTGGAGAGATCCGGAGTTTCCTTGGACTCGCAGGATACTACCGGAGATTCATTGAAAATTTCTCAAAGATTGCAAAACCTATGACGGAGTTGTTGAAGAAGGATACCAAGTTCAATTGGACTGAGGAATGTGAGGCCAGTTTCCAGGAGTTGAAGAAACGTTTGGTTACCTCACCAGTGTTGATTCTGCCAGATCAGCGCAAGGATTATGATGTGTATTTCAACGCTTCACGTCGAGGACTTGGAGCAGTGCTTATGCAGGAGGGAAGAGTTGTTTCGTATGCTTCACGACAGCTTAAGCCCCATGAGTTGAATTATGCTACACATGATTTGGAGTTAGCAGCCGTAGTGCACGCATTGAAGACTTGGAGACATTTTCTCATTTGAAACCATTGTGAGGTGTACACGAATCACAAGAGTTTGAAGTACATCTTCACACAAAAGGAGTTGAATCTCAGTCAAAGAAGATGGTTGGAGCTCATCAAGGATTATGACATGAGATTGCATTATCACCCCGGAAAGGCTAACATAGTAGCCGATGCGTTGAGCTGCAAGAGCCATGTCAACACACTAATGACCGGAGAGTTACCAAAGGAGTTAGCCGAGGATCTTCGTGAGCTATGTTTGGAGATAGTTCCGAGAGGCTATGTAGCAGCATTGGCGATTCAGTCTACTCTGATGGATAAGATCAGAGAAGCTCAGAAGACCGACAAGGAGATTACCTCTATTAAAGAGAAAATAAGCAAGGGAAAAAGCTAGAGGATTTCGTGAGGATGAACACGATACCTTATGGTTTGAGGACCGCATTTATGTGCCTAATGACCCGGAGATCAGGAAGTTAATTTTGCAAGAGGCCCATGATTCGCCATACTCGATTCACCAAGGAAATACCAAGATTTATTTGGATTTGAAAGACACTTTTTGGAGGACCGAAATGAAGAAGGATATTGCAGAGTATGTAGCTGTTTGTGTTGTATGTCAGAGAGTAAAGGCAGAGCATCAGAAGCCAGCAGGATTGCTACAGCCATTGCTGATACCCGAATGGAAGTGGGATAAGCTAGGCATGGATTTTATCGCGGGATTACCCAGGACCCGCTCAGGCTATGACTCGATATGGGTTGTAGGCGATCGCTTAACGAAGGTAGCTCATTTCATCCCAGTGAAGACCACTTACACCAGTGCTAAGTTGGCAAAGATATATATGACCAGGATTGTATGTCTGCATGGAGTTCCGAGGAGCATTGTATCAGATAGAGGAACTCAGTTTATCTCAAAGTTCTGGAATCAGTTGCACGAAACCTTGGGTACCAGACTAGAGTTTAGTACAGCTTTTCATCCGCAGACCGATGGACAGACCGAGAGAGTCAATCAGATTTTGGAGGATATGCTGAGAGCTTGTGCGCTAGATTATGGATCTAGTTGGGATGACAACTTGCCATATGCGGAGTTCTCTTACAACAATAATTATCAATCCAGTTTGAAGATGGCCCCTTTTGAAGCCTTGTACGGAAGACGGTGCCAAACACCATTGTTGTGGGATGAAGTTGGAGACCGCCAGTTGTTTGGACCAGATTTGATTAAGGAGTCTGAATAGAAAGTGAAGTTGATTTGTGATAGGCTCAAGGTAGCCCAGTCCAGGCAGAAGAGCTATGCAGATTCCAAACGCAAGGATATAGTTTACGAAATCGGAGACAGAGTTTATCTTCATGTATCCCTGCTTCGAGGAGTTAAGCGCTTTGGAGTTAAGGGAAAATTAGCGCCATGTTTTGTGGGACCATACAAAGTTTTGGAGCGTATGGGAGAAGTTGCTTACAAGTTGGAGTTGCCCGAAGGATTGTCAGGAGTTCACGATGTGTTCCACGTTTCCCAGTTGAAAAAGTGCCACGCAGAGATGGCGGATATACCGCTAAGAGATACAGTGCCGCTGGAAGCGATTCAGTTGGATAGTGATTTGACCTATGAGGAGAAACCAGTCAAGATACTCGAATATGCCAGCCGAGTCACCCGCAGCAAGGTTATCAGGTTTTGTAAAGTTCAGTGGAGGCACCACACCGAGGATGAAGCCACCTGGGAGCGAGAGGAAGATCTGCTGAAGGACCACCCTCACCTATTTTGTAGCCAACCCGAATCTCGAGGGCGAGATTCATCTTAAGGGGGGTAGGTTTGTGACATCCCAAATTTTCAATTTGGAATGTTATACATAGATCATCATTGCATATCATATTTTATTTGCATTTTGGCTTGATCCTAGAAATCCTACGCAACTCAAGGACCCATGGAGAGAGTTGGGGATTTCGTTATTTTCATATTTGGGGTTTTCTCAAATTTTGAAAATAGGATCATTTGATTTAATTATTTTATCTTCAATAATTCCAATTATAAAAATAAGTGAGAGGGAATAAAATGACTTTCCCAAATTAAAGGAATATTGAGGATTTAATAAAAAAATCAAATACAATTTTTTTGGAGCTTTTCGCTATTTTATTTTAATTAAGGAAAAATGCGTGTTTTTCAAAATTGCATTTAGGCCCCAAATAAATTTTCACCTTGTTCGGCTTGATTTTATAAGTCGGAGAAAATTTATTTCAGGATTTTTGGAGTCCCTTTAGTATTTCTTTTATTTGTTTTTCTGCATGAAACTATTAAAAAAACGAACTGACCTAGCCGGGCCATACCCGACCCGGACTCTAGCCCGGCCGGCCTTTATAAGCCGGGGGAGACCAGCCCGAGACACCCAGCCCCGCCCTAACCCTAGCCGCCGCCGCCCCGAGCGGCTGCCGCCGCCGCCCCGCCGGAGTTCGCCGCTTCGGAGGTAGCCGCCGCCGCCGGAGTTCGCCGCCGCCGGTCTTCACCGGTTAACCGCCCGGTTTTTTTATAAAAACCGTGGTCGTTTTTTAGATCGGTTTATTTTTTTCCCAATTTAGTTTATTTAGCGGACGTTCGTCCGTACGTTCGTTTTAACAAACGGTTTTCGTCGTTTAGCCGCAGACAGCGAACGTTCGTTCGTTAGCCTGTTCGTCATTTTTTCTTTTTCTCGGATTTTCCGCGATTATTTCTGATCGCGATTTCTGATCCGATTTTCATTTAAGTTTAACTTTTTGCTCGTTTATCAGAATCAGGCGATTCAAGCGCCTAGAGTTTCGTCTCGAAACCCTCTTTCCGTTTAACCAACTCAAACTAGTTTTTGCTTTTGTAAAATTTGACTTAGATCCAGATTAGTAAACGAAGCTTGTTTCTTTCGCTGTTTGACCTTCGTTGCTTCGTTTGATTTGATTCTTTTTGCAAACCGGAGTTCTTAAGTTGAACTTTCTGGTTAGATCTCTTATTTGAGTTTTACCTGTGCACTAGATGAGTGCTTATTGTGTGCTTCTTTGTTTGTGATAGAGTACCGGGAGTGCGCCGCTTGCTAGTTCGAATCTCTAGGTTTCACGAATCATCAACAAGGAAAGTAACACTTTGATCATACCTCTTACTATCCAGTTTTATTGCATTAGATCAATCCTCAAACATTGCGTGATTAGGATCTAATTAAATTGTGGGTTTTGGGAAAGTAGATGAGGTAGTACCTATTACTTGTTTATTATCAAACCCTTGGGAGTTACTTCTACGTTTGCTTATATTGCCATGCTATGCTAGTAGACGTGGAATGGGTGAGTGTATCCATGATAGATATGGGATTGTTAATTAATGGTTTATTTAAGGTGGCAACTTTGATGCACATCTGGGTGGATAGAGGCACCTGGGTATTCCAGTAATTGCCTGTTTTTCTTTATGGACCGCCACCCAGGCTCAAAGGGATCATGAGATTATTTCATACTAGAAACTCCCGTGTGCAGCCACAAGCTACTATGGGCTCTAGCATAGTTGATTAAGTCGGGCGAACTCTTATAGTGGTAGACTAGCAGATGTAGGGGAAAGTAGGTGTAACGGTCTACCCGATCGTAAGGTGCTAGCGCTTCTGAAAGACTGTCTCGGTCATCCGTTTCTCAAACACCATGTAGTGCGAGAATTCCAACGGAGGGGATCTAGTCTTGTGGGGAAAAGTGCGCAAACCTCTGCAGAGTGTATAAACTAATCATGGTTAGCCATGTCCCCAGTTATGGACAACTTGAGTATCTAGTACTTGGATTATCATGTGAATCTCATCATGTGACTTTAATTAATTTTGTTGGGTTTTAATGATGATGTTTAATTGGGATTGAGAGGGTGTCTACACTCTCAATGTTTAACAACTACCATGATAGTTAAATAAAATTTATTCCTTTGCAGTAGGGAAAACTGGCTTTACGCAAAACTGTAACCATAGAGCTTTCCACCAGCCAAATATGCATGTAGTGATAGCATTATTCTGTTCATTACTCTCTATGTGTTAGATTGCCAGCATATTCCATGTGCTAACCCATTTTCGGGCTGCAACGTTCATGTTGCGGACTTTTCAGACGACAAGTAAGGAGCTTTAGGTCATGGTTCTATACTCAGTGGTGCCATTGGAGTTGATGGACTCACTTATCTTCCAAGCCTTCCGCTGTTATCGTAATTAGATGGCCTTAAGCCATATTATTTGTAATAAGTTCTCTTTTGAGACACTCGCTGTAATAAGTGTGTGATTGCTACTCTGTTATAAATCCTTCAAGTACTGTGCGTGTCAGCATTACTGATCCAGGGATGACACTGAAGCACAAAGATCAGACTGTTTGAGGTCTGGTCGCTACAAAATTGGGTATGGAAAGAGTATGATCAATGTGTTACTTGCCTTACTGACGATCCGCGTAACCTAGAGACTCCAAGTAACACGCTTCGCACTCTGAGAATTCTATCACAAACAAACAATAGCATACATAAGCAACAAACAAAAAACACTGGTAAATCTAAAATAAGAAGAGATTAACCAAAATTTCAACTTAAGAACTCCGGTTAGCAAAAAGAATCAAACCAAACGGAGCAACAAAACTCAAACGGCGAAAGAAACAAGATCCGTTTACTAATCTGAACTAAGGTTAAATTTTACTGTACCAAAATCTTGCTCAAGTTGGTTAAGCGGAAAGAGGGCCTCGAGATGAAGATCTAGGCGCTTGAATCGCCTGATTCCGACTAACGAGCGAAAAGATAAACAGAAACGAAAATCGAATGAGAAATCGCGATCGAGAATAATCGCGGAAAAATCCGATAAAAGGAAAAACTAATGAATAGACTAATGAACGAGCGTCTGTTATCTGTAACTAACGAGTGAAAACCGTTCGTTGAAACAAACGTACGGACGAACGCCCGCTAAATAGAGGAACTGGGAAAAATCGGCGAACCGGTCTAAAAAACGAACTAGGGTTTTCTAAAAAAACCGAATCGGTTTCTTAAAAAAAATTGGCGGCGGCGGATCGGCGCGTTACCTCTCCGGCGAGGCTACTCCGGCGAGGCGGGGCTTGCGGTGCGGCAGGGCGACTCGGCGGCGCGGGCAGCAGCGACGCAGGGCGACGGTTGGCGGCGGTGGTTGGCTGCGGTGGCGTGGGATGGTGGTGGCGGGCTCGGGGGAAGAATATAAAGGGGGGCTCGGCTTGGAGGAGGGGCCAAGGCGGCGGCGGCGGTGGAGTTGTCCGAGGTTGCGGCGGCGGGAGATGGGCCGGCCCGGCTGGGTTTCGGCCCAGTCGGCTGGAAGTTTTTTTAAATAATTCCGCGAAACAGAAAAATAAATCCTAGAAAATAAAATAAAAATCTAAAAATGCCAAAACAAATTTTCACCGTCTAAATAAAATATTTAGGACGAGATGAACATTTTCTTGGTCCTAAAATGCAATTTTGAGAACGTGCAATTTTTCTAATGCAAATAAAATCCAAATAAAATCAAATAAATGATTTTAATATTTTCCTCCAATATTTCAGTTATTTTGGAGAAGTCATATTATCTCCTCTCATATATTTTAATATGAAATACTTTTCAGAGAGAAAATAATTAAAATAAAAAATTCTCGTTTCATTATTTGATAAAAATCAAATATGAAAATCGGGAAATCCCCAACTCTCTCCGAGGGTCCTTGAGTTGCTTAGGATTTCGAGGATTGCGGAACGAAAATGCAATAAAATATGATATGCAAGAATGACCTATGTATAACATTCCAAATTGAAAATTTGAGATGTTACAAACCTACCCCCCTTAAGATGAATCTCGCCCTCGAGATTCGGGTTGGCTAGAAAATAGGTGTGGGTGGTGTTTGAGCAGATCATCCTCTCGTTCCCAGGTGGCTTCATCCTCGGTGTGGTGGCTCCAGTGAACATTACAAAACTTGATAACCTTGCTACGGGTGACTCGGCTGGCAAAGTCAAGAATCTTAACTAGCTTTTCCTCATAAGTCAAACCACTGTCCAACTGAATCGCCTCCAAGGGTACTGTATCTCTTAACGGTATATCGGCCATCTCAGCATGACACTTCTTCAACTGTGAAACATGGAACACGTCATGAACTCCTGACAGTCCTTCAGGTAACTCCAACTTGTAGGCAACTTCTCCCATCCGTTCCAAAACACGATACAGTCCTACAAATCTCGGGGCTAACTTTCCTTTAACTCCAAAATGTTTCACTCCTCGCAAGGGAGATACTCGCAGATATGCTCTATCTCCAATTTCGTAGGTTACCTCCTTGCGTTTCGAGTCTGCATAACTCTCTTCAGTCTATCACGAGTCATCTTAACCTTTTCTTCAGACTCCTTGATCAAGTCTGGTCCAAACAACTGTCGGTCTCCTACTTCATCCCACATTAACGATGTTCTGCACCTTCGTCCGTACAGGGCTTCGGACGGTGTCATCTTCAAACTGGCTTGGTATCTATAATTGTATGAGAACTCTGCGTAAGGCAAATTGTCATCCCAACTAGATCCATAATCTAGCGCACAGGCTCTCAACATGTCCTCTAGAATCTGATTGACTCTCTCTGTCTGTCCATCCGTCTGCGGGTGAAACGTTGTACTGAACTCCAGTCTTGTTCCCAAAGTCTAGTGTAACTGATGCCAAAACTTTGAGGTAAATTGTGTTCCTCTATCTGATATGATGGTCCTCGGAACTCCATGCAGACATACGATCCTGGACATATATATCTTGGCCAACTTCGCACTTGTATAAGTGGTTTTCACTAGGATAAGGTGAGCCACTTTGGTCAAGCGATCGACTACTACCCATATGAAATCATATCCTGATTTGGTCCTGGGCAATCTGGTGATAAAGTCCATGCCAAGTTTATCCCACTTCCATTCGGGTATCGGCATAGGCTGCAACAATCCTGCCGGCTTTTGATGCTCTGCCTTCACTCTCTAACATACATCACATATGGCTACATACTCGGCAATATCCTTCTACATACCCGTCCACCATAATCGTTCCTTCAAATCCAAATACATCTTGGTGTTTCCAGGGTGTATCGAGTATGGTGAGTCATGGGCCTCCTGCAGTATTAACTTCCTGATCTCTGTGTTATTGGGCACATAAACTCGGTCCTCAAACCATAAGGTGTCGTGCTCATCCTCACGAAAACCTTTGGCCTTTCCTTCGCTCATTCTCTCTTTTATCTCCGCAATCTCTTTGTCATCCTTCTGAGCTTCTTGAATCTTTCCTAACAATGTAGACTGAACCTCCATTGTTGCAACAAAACCTCTAGGAACAATCTCTAATCGCAGTTCCATAATATCCTCTGCTAACTCCTTTGGCACTCCCTTACTCGCAATGATATTAGCATAACTCTTCCGGCTCAAAGCATCTGCTACGACATTGGCCTTTCCTGGATGATAGTGCAGCTTCATGTCATAATCCTTTATAAGCTCCAACCATCTCCTCTGCCTAAGGTTCAGCTCCTTCTGTGTGAAGATGTACTTCAAACTCTTATGATCCGTGTACACATCACAATGGTTTACAATAAGGTAATGTCTCCAAGTCTTCAATGCATGCACTACGTGTTGTGGTTTTGTCACGGCAGATGTCCTATTGAAAGGACTTAGTCGTGGAGCCATCGCTACGGGTTAGCTTGAAGGGGTTAAAGCGGACACAAGAACGCAAGAGAGTTTATACTAGTTCGGCCCCTTCAATGAAGGTAAAGCCTACCTCTAGTTGTGATGGAATTGATGGGTGTTTCGATGACTAGGGAGCAAATAAGCTTCGCCTATGTCTTGAATTGTTGTCTGTTGTTCCTGAACCACCGCCGGGTCGTCCCCTTATATACATGGGTGACGCCTGCCGGTTCAGAGAGTCCCAACACCGGTTCATACTCGTATCCGGGTTGGTCTCTCCTTGTTCCTAACTTATATTACAAGTATATGCACAAAGCTGATGTACGGCTACAGGTTGTAAACCGACTACAGGCCCTGGGCCTTTATCTGCCTCTTTGGGATTTAACACCTTTGAACTACTGATGGAGTTAATCCGGCCCAGGTAGGCCGGTTTATGCCCAGTAGTAATATCCCCAACATTAGGCCCCAGATTGATTTGAACAGGTTCATGTCAAACCTTAGCAAAAATCTTCGTCTTCAACATCTTCTTGTAGTTGTTGAACCGCCGTGACGTCATCTTCTCTGTTTGTTGTAAACTGGCCTAACATCATCTGTCATAAAGAAAACATCCATGCTATCTTCTTGTTTAATAGATTCGCAATGACCGAGGTGACCGCCCTACTTCCAAAATTTGCGGTCCCTTGATTCCCGCGCCTGACACATGTCCTTTGCCTTATAAACAGGCCCGAAGGGTCATTTCTTTCTTCCCTTCGTGCCCTTCCTCTCCGTCTTCCTCGCGTCGCCAGTCTCAGAGCTCCGCCGCCGCCGTCATCTTCTGCATCACCCTTGGCCGCTGCATCAACTTGAACGCGCCAGAAAGCCGCGGCGACCTTCCGCGTTTTCCTCAGCTCTGGTAGGTCTTCTGTTCTTCTCAACATAGATCTGATATAGGGCTTCGTGTTCTTGCGGTGTTCATCACTTGTTCATACTCATGTACTATCTCCTGGATGCACAGGCGAACCCTTGCTTTGTGTAGCGGTAACTTTTAGTACCCGCCGTTAGTTACCTGCCCAAAACCGTAGATCTCATATATACTTCTGCCCATTGATTCAATACAGTTCTGCTTTGATCTTCGACTATTTTTCTTATTTTCTGAACTTGCTTCAGATCCAACGCCGTGAAAAGACCTTGTGAAACCTGTTTCTGCATACTTAACCATCCGCAATCTCAATTGCTTCAATGTTTAGATCAGGCGGTTTAACCTGATAGAAAATTTTCCAAACCGGTATATGCCATTAGTCCCCTTGTTGAACCGCCATATGTTGTTGCTTCATAAAACTCCGGTTTAGATAGATCTGCTTCTGGTTTAACGTTGCACATATCAATATACCTTGTAGATTTCATCATCGCCAAGCAAGTGTATGAGTGCAACTGGGTCCCTTCTCGCGTCACAGAGGATCAACTGGACGATTTAGTCCTGATTGGCGCCTTGGGCAGCAAAGACACCATCCATTGGAGGGCTCCTGGCAAAGAATGCCCCCCCACACCTCGAGAAGGAGAGGTTGTTGTCTTCGTAGACCACTTAGCCCGGAGTTTTAAACCGCCCGGTTCTAAATTTTACCAGGATGTTCTAGCTGATTTCCAACTCCATCCGCAAGACACTGGCCCCAACTCTGTTACAAATATGTGCCACTTCCAAGTGCTCTGTGAGGTGTTCTTTCAAGAGGAGCCCACGGTGGAATTATTCAGAGATCTTTTCCATCTAAACTACCGTACTGAGTTTACTGATGGCTCTAATACGGAGTTGGGTGGCATGGCGATTCAAAAAAGGAAAGAGGTCACATACCCTCACGCCAAGCTGCATAGTCACCCCAAGGAGTGGAATCAGACATGGTTCTACTGCAAAGATACCTCCCCTGCCGGTGAGAATTCCTTGCCTGGTTTTCGTCCGGAGCGGCTCAGCAATACCCATCCTTTTCCTCAACGATTGACTGCCCAGGAGAGAAGCAAGTATGCTCCCCAGCTGTCAAAGCTCAGAGCCTTTATGGCCAACGGTTTAATAGGGGTTGACCTTGCTCGCTGTTGGATATCATGGAGCATACTGCCCCTTAGTTAGCGCTCCGATTTGATGTGCGAATATACTGATAGTGTGGATGACCCACTGCGACATTCAAGACTCCAGCTGTTCGGTGAAGAAATCATGGAGGCTGTGTGTAAGATACTGAATGAATCGGAGCACATCTGCACTAGAACCGGCCTGCTTCCCTTCTGTGCCACCAACAAACCGCCAGCTGTAAGACTTTGATTTTTCTCTTTGCTTAATCTGTTATCGATATGTCTGGCCATTGTTTCTAATATCAGTGTCTGCATAATCAGGGTGATGACCCGTTTTGGAGCAAAAAGCTGCCGCAGGAGAAACCAGAGAAAACAGATAAACCGGAAAGGGCAACCCGGCAAAAAAACTAAAGCTGTGAAGAAGACTACCCACCGGAAAAGAACCACTGCATCTTCTAATCCGGCCCCTGATGACGAGGTGGATAATACGGACTTTGAGGTAGAGCTTGAATCACTTGGTTTATTTTTCATGCATCTTATTGATGATGATATTTGTGAGGATGATGCCGAAGCCAGCCATGCAGATGTTGCAGAGGTAATTATTCTCTCTTCCGATTCAGAAACTTTGCCTTCACAAAAAAAATCCGCCAGGCAAACCGGAAAGTTAAATTTTCTCATCCTCTTGCTTATTTGGATCCTAAACTTCTTATGAAGACTCAACAACACGAAGCTCACCGCACCACCCGGCACAGCGGCCAGGTAGTTACCTCTGCCGGTTTACCGAACAGTCCGGTTCGGAAACGTCATTCAGAGGTCTCTAATTCGCTTGTCAGTACTTGTCCTAAAGCGGGCTGCTTTCGTCAACCTCTTAATCCGTCTGACTCCGATTATCAGGCTATTTCCCACTCATCTTCTGGCGAGTCGTCGGCTACTCAGCTCCCACCGCTCAAAATGGTGCTTGGGTATGCTATATTTATTGTGATGTCTACAGTATATTTCCTTAGAACATATGCTATATTTAATTTTGTTATTTTTCTCAGGGCCAAACCTAGGCCGAGGAAGAAGTCCCGCCTAGATAAAGCTACCGAAGAAGATGTCATTCTTGAACCAGGCACAACACCCCATCTTGAAGCGGCTATTCCTGAGGATATTCCCAATGATCCACCGCAGCCAGATGATGATCTTACTGCTGAGGAAAGACCTACTGATACCTCAGGTCCTATCCATCAGCCCACAGGTTCCCTCCGGGTTGAAAGCTCCACTGGTCTCGCAAAACCTACTGACAAGCCAACAGCTCCAGTGCAAACCGGCGGTACGAATGATGATGAAGTTTTCATTACCGGCACTGGCCATACTAAGCCAAGCAACCCTGTCACTTTATCCAAACATTCTGCCAAGGAGGAATTAGCTTCTTTTGGCAAAGGCAAGTGGAATGCTGATCTGATGGCTGACGCTGCTCTGAACGCTCGAGATATCCATTCCGGCTATCTGAACCGGCTGTATACCAGCCGTGACTATGAAGTCGGTCTAGTTAATATGATGAAGGATAAATATGAGGTAACTTCCATATGATCCTTCTTGCTTGTATGCTTTCATTCTTGTTGACTCTCCTAGCCCCTAAGGGCCGATTTGAAATATTCTTTCAAACCGGGACTTAATACTATGAATCTTGATGCTTTGAAATTTGCTGATGTAGTCCCCAAGGGCCGGTTCAACTTAGCGTAGTTAAACCAGTACTTTAAGTAAATGAAACTGCCGCATCAGAATACATATGATCAAATAGCCATTAGCCCCCAAGTGCCAAGTTGAATACTTGTATTGAGCTTGGGACTTTGTAAACAATTGAAAGATGAAGATCGAATATGCATTAGCCCCCAAGTGCCAAGTTGAATACTTGTATTGAGCTTGGGACTTTGTAAACCATTGAAAGATGAAGATCGAATATGCATTAGCCCCCAGGTGTTAAGCACATAACTTGTTATGTGGTTGGCACTTGAATCCTTCTACCAATTTGCTGAAGCATATATCTGTATGCCTGCAGGCGGAGCTAAATACGAAAGAGAACCAAGTCATCGATCTTCAAGAAGCCCTGAAAACCCAACAAGCTGAAACCTCCAAAGCAAAAGAGGAATTGGCCAGTGCTTTAAGCGCCATGGAACAACTTAAGGAAAACTTCAAAAAGAAATGGGCGGACTGGGCCACTGAGAAATCCGCTTTGATCAAACGAGCAGAGGATGCTGAGGCTGCACTAAAACCAGTGGCAGATGAACTGACCAGCATAAAGCGGCACGTGCATGCCATGACTGCTGCTATCTTTGGTAAGCCAGTTTTCCTACTGAATTGGCTCTGCCTTCTCACAAAGTCGCCGGTTTATTAACCCTTTATGGTATTTCAGGGACACGCATTGGTCACTAGGGTCAGATGTACGGAAGAAGCTAAAAGCCGCCTATACATTGGTTGAACAACAGTATACTAGTGCCCAGCGGATCATCTGTACCGCCTCTCATAACAAACCGGCGCCTACTTTGATTCAAGATACTCTAATGAAACTGTCAGTGCTTCCTGCCCGGATTGAAGAGCTAAAGAAATCTGCTGCTCGAACTGGCGCGATCAATGCTTTAATCCGGGCAAAAGCCTGGGTGCCGGATTTTGATCCTGTTGAAGCGGCTCAGGGCTATCCCAGCTTGAAGGAAGACGGATCAGAATTCGATGAAGCGGATCTGCGAGCGATAAACCGCGAGGTGCTTCCACTAGCTTGTCAGTTGGCTGAGGAAGCAGACTTGTCTCGTTATCAAGCGCAATATGATAGTCAGAACAAGCGAATAGCTGCGCCAATCCATGAATCGGAAAATCTGATTCCTCCAATCCGTAAGCATACTTACGCTCCCGATATTGACCCGTCCTTGCTGATCCACGATGAAGCTATTTTTCAAGCATTAATGGGAATCGACTGGACAACTATGGATTTCCAGCCACTGGGTGGGGATACGGAGGCTGAAGCGGCGCAGGACGACCCACAACCATCAGGCCAGGCTGGTGACCAAGCTTGAACCGGACGCCGGTTTAAAACTGCCTCTTCTTCATGAAAAACAATTATATTATTATGGGCACCATGTTGCCTTGTAATAGGCTAGCTGATACCTTTGATATTGATATGCCTTCGTGCATAATTTGTTCTTCCTGTGGCAATGAACTTTCCAAAATACTTTCTGAAATGAAAAATTCATCAAGTGCCACCGCGGTTGTACCGTCAGGCGGAATATGATGTCTGCATATATGAAATCAAAACAAAATTTTAAGTATGACCAAATTTCGACATACATAATACCTGTCGTCATTGAGCGTGAAGTTGGCTTGGACAATCTTGAAGCGGAGTTTTGCAAACCCATACTGTTGGAGGAGATAACAGCTCCTGTATATATATATGACGCTGGTTTACCATGTAAACCGTGCCGGGTTATGATAAACACCGTGTTACTCCATAAGAGGATGTTAACAACAAGGATCAAACCGGACAAATAGTCTCCGGATTGACGCGAACTGTGTTCCGTCAATTGATTGGTTAAAAAACTTTGTTGGTTTAAAGAACACAATAAAAAGCAAAAGAACCCCTTCAAAGAAAAGTATGAAGCAAAAGCAACGACAAAAACGTTTGCCAAAAAAGATTTATTTAAGCTGATCAAATGGTGTAACCATGGCTAAACACGAACAAGCTCCCATTAGGTGTAACTATGGTTCTAGTTAGCCAGGTCCCCAAGTGATTCTTGTGGCATTTATGCCGACCAAATGGCGTGGTCATGGTTCGGGTTCGACCAAGCCCCCAAGTGATTCTGTGGCCTTAGGCCGATCAAGAGGCATGACTGGTTCAGACATGACCAAGTCCCCAAGTGATCTAGTGGCTTTCGCCTATCAAGAGGCATGGTATTGATTCGGACACGACCAATCCTCCAAGTGATATAACATGATGCTTTTAGCAAAGCAAACTCAAGAGGTAAACCGGAGGCCGTTTTTAGAGCAACTCCGTGTAACCTCACATGATGTAAAAGAACAGATACCCCGCTTTAGCTGAGGTTCCGGTTTATTATACTTAATTATAATATATACATTGTATGTACATAAGTATAGCCAATGACTCAGGTATAGTAAGGCCGAAGATGAGCTATATTCCATGGCCTGTTAGTCTCTTCTCCTGATGCACGTGAGTCCTTATGCTCTCGAATATAGATCAAATAGTACGACCCGTTGTGCAGATTCTTGCTGACCACGAAAGGCCCCTCCCAAGGTGGGGATAGCTTATGCATATCAGTCTGATCATGGATGAGCCGAAGCACCAAATCTCCTTCCTGGAAGGCTCTGGTTCTAACTCGGCGACTGTGATAACGACGAAGATCCTGCTGGTAAATTGCCGACCGGGCGGCTGCGATGTCACGCTCTTCATCCAACCGGTCCAAAGCATCTTGCCGTGCTGTCTCGTTGTCCGCTTCAACATAAGCCGTGACACGAGGTGAGTCATGACGGATGTCGCTGGGGAGAACTGCCTCCGCTCCATAAACCATGAAGAACGGTGTGTATCCTGTTGATCTGTTGGGTGTTGTATTGATGCTCCATAACACAGATGGTAATTCTTCTACCCAACAACCCGGCGTTCTCTGCAAAGGAACCATGAGTCGGGGCTTGATGCCTCTCAAGAGCTCTTGATTAGCTCTTTCTGCTTGACCATTGGACTCTGGATGTGCCATTGATGAAACGTCGAGCCGGATGTGCTCCCGTTCGCAGAACTCCTTCATAACACCCTTGGATAAATTGGTACCATTATCTGTGATAATACTGTGCGGAAAGCCAAATCGGAAAATCACCTTTTTGATGAACTGAACCGCCGTGGCCGCATCACACTTGCTAACAGGTTCTGCCTCCACCCACTTTGTAAACTTGTCCACCGCCACCAGGAGGTGGGTTTTCTTATCTTTGGACCTTTTGAAAGGCCCAACCATATTCATCCCCCAAGTTGCAAACGGCCAAGTAATTGGAATCATCCTCAATTCTTGAGCCGATACATGAGCACGTCTTGAAAACTTTTGGCAACCATCACATCGTCTGACCAGATCCTTCGCATCAGCATGAGCAGTTAACCAATAGAAACCATGGCGAAACGCTTTAGCCACCAGAGACTTTGAACCGGCATGGTGACCACAATCTCCTTCGTGGATCTCCCGCAAAATTTCACGGCCTTCTTCAGGAGACACGCAACGTTGAAAAGCTCCTGATACACTGCAATGATGCAACTCACCGTTGATGACAGCCATGCACTTGGATCGCCAGATTATCTGCCGGGCCAGAATCTCATCTTCTGGCAACTCACCCCGGTTCTTGTACGCCAGATAAGGAAGCATCCAATCTGGAATAACATGAAGAACTGCCACCAATTGAGCCTCTGGATCAGGAATGGCCAAATCCTCTTCACCAGGGATCTTCACCGACGGGTTGTGCAGCACATCCAAAAAAACATTGGGTGGGACCGGTTTGCGCTGAGAGCCCAGCCGGCTTAAAGCGTCCGCCGCTTCATTTTTCCGCCGGTCCACGTGGTCCACCTGATAGCCTCTGAAATAACCTGCAACAATATCCACCTCACGACGATATGCTGCCATGAGTGGGTCCTTGGAGTCCCAAGTGCCAGACACTTGATGAGCCACAAGGTCCGAATCACCGAAGCACTTAACTCGACTTAGATTCATCTCCTCAGCCATCCGAAGACCATGGAGCAAGGCTTCATACTCAGCTGCATTATTAGTACAAGGGAACATTAAACGGAGAACGTAACAAAACTTATCACCTCGTGGGGAAGTTAATACGACTCCAGCCCCCGAGCCTTCCAACTGCCTGGATCCGTCAAAATGGATGGTCCAATACGTATGATCCGGCTTTTCTTCAGGTGCTTGCATTTCTGTCCAATCATTGATGAAATCAACAAGTGCTTGAGACTTAATCGCTGTCCGAGGCACATATTTCAAACCGTACGGCCCCAGCTCTATAGCCCACTTTGCAATCCGGCCAGTTGCTTCCCGGTTCTGGATGATATCTTCCAAAGGAGCAGAACTGACCACCGTAATTGGGTGCCCTTGAAAGTATTGCTTAAGCTTCCGGCTTGCCATAAAAACTCCGTACACCAGCTTCTGCCAATGCGGATACCTTTGCTTGGACTCAATGAGCACCTCACTAATATAATAGACCGGACGTTGAACCGGATACTCCTTACCTGCCTCCTTTCGTTCCACCACAATAGCTATGCTGACCACACGAGCATTAGCAGCAACATATAACAGTAACGGCTCCTTGTCAATGGGAGCGGCGAGCATAGGCGGATTGGCCAATTGCTGCTTTAAGTCCTCAAATGCTTCATCAGCAGCAGAACTCCAGACGAACTGATCCGTCTTCTTCAACATCTGATACAAAGGGATCGCCTTCTCACCCAGGCGGCTGATAAACCGGCTTAACGCGGCAATCCGGCCTGCCAGGCGTTGAACATCATTGATACACTTCGGTTTAGCCAGGGAGGTGATGGCTGTGATCTTCTCCGGATTAGCCTCAATTCCCCTGTTGGACACCAGAAAGCCCAATAACTTGCCCGCCGGTACACGAAAGACACACTTGTCCGGATTAAGCATCATCTTGTACGTCCTTAGGTTATCAAAGGTTTCCTTCAAATCGTCAACCAGAGTCTCCTTCTCCCTAGATTTAACCACGATATCATCCACGTAAGCATGTACATTACGGCCAATCTGCTTGTGAAGACAATTTTGTACACACCGTTGATAAGTTGCCTGGGCACTTTTGAGCCCAAAGGGCATAGATACATAGCAGAAGGCTCCAAAGGGAGTTATGAATGTCGTCTTCTCCTGGTCCTTAACTGCCATTTTGATCTGATGATAACCAGAGTATGCATCCAAAAAACTTAAACGCTCACAACCCGCCGTAGCATCAATGATTTGATCAATACGGGGGAGGGCAAAAGGATCTGTTGGACAAGCTTTATTAAGATCTGTGTAATCCACACACATACGCCAAGTGCCGTTTTTCTTAAGGACTAGCACCGGATTGGCAAGCCACTCAGGGTGAAAAACTTCAACAATAAAACCAGCTGCTAAGAGCCTAGCTACCTCTTCCCCAATCGCCTTGCGTCTTTCTTCGTTAAACCGGCGGAGGAACTGTTTCACCGGTTTGTATTTAGGATCCACATTAAGTGTGTGCTCAGCGAGTTGCCTCGGTACACCTGGCATGTCATAGGGCTTCCATGCGAAAATGTCCCGATTCTCACGGATGAACTCGATGAGCGCGCTTTCCTATTTCGGATCCAAGTTGGCACTAATGCTGAACTGCTTGGACGAATCGCCAGGTATGAAGTCAACAAGCTTAGTTTCTGCTGCCGATTTGAACTTTAGGGCCGGATCATGCTCCGTAGTTGGCTTCTTCAACGGAGTCATGTCAGCCGGATCAACATTGTCTTTATAGTACTTCAACTCCTTGGTGGCACAAACCGACTCTGCATAAGCCACATCTCCTTCCTCGCATTCCAAAGCGATTTTGCGGCTTCCGTGAACCGTTATTGTCCCCTTGTGACCTGGCATCTTGAGCTGCAAATACACATAACAGGGCCGAGCCATAAACTTGGCGTATGCCGGACGCCCAAACATGGCATGATATGGACTTTGGATTTTCACCACTTCAAACGTTAATGTCTTCGACCTGGAATCATGATCATCCCCAAAGGCCACTTCAAGAGCTATCTTACCAACGGGATATGCTGATCTGCCAGGCACTATACCGTGGAATACTGTATTGGACGGTTTGAGATTCTTATCTGTAAGTCCCATACGGCGGAAGGTCTCATAGTATAGGATGTTAATGCTGCTCCCTCCATCCATGAGAACTTTGGTGAACTTATAACCTCCCACCTGAGGCACCACCACCAGAGCCAACTGACCCGGATTATCGACCTGGAGTGGGTGATCCTCTCTGCTCCATATGATTGGCTGTTCAGACCAACATAGATAACAAGGTGTGGCCGGTTCAATAGAGTTGACTGCCCGCCTCTGAACCTTCCGGTCTCGCTTGTCCAAGCTAGTGGTAAAGACATGGTACTGCCCACTACTCAACTGCTTTGTGTTGCTTTGGTAACCTGACTATTGCTGTTGTTGGTTGTGACCACCCTGGTTGTTCTGACTACTTTGACCATTGTGCCCGCCCGGATTACCATTAAATCCTGAACCGGAACTTCCTCCACCATAACCCGGCCCGGATCCTGAGCCGCCGCCAGATCCGTGATCATACCAGAAATTATTAGAATTCTTGAACTCCTGCATAATAAAACAATCCTTCCAAAGGTGGTTTGTTGGCTCCTCCTTCGTCCCATGTTTTGGACAGGGCTGGTTTAGCAAATAGTTCAGGCGGTTTGGGTTGGGGTTGGGCGCTCCACTACGATTTTTCGGCCCGCCCTTGCGCCGCTGGCCATTGTCCTTTACGTTGGTATTAGCCACAAAATCCATGTTGCCACCCGCTTTACGATTGCCTCCTCCGCCATAGCCTACCCAGTGATGTTGCTGACCTTTGGAGCTGTTGTTCTTCTTCCCCTTCCCTGTCTTGTCATCATCAGACTCGGGATCCTTGGTACTATCAGAATCAGCATATTTTACCAAAGCGGCCATGAGGGTTCCCATGTCGGTGCAATGACGCTTCATCCGTCCCAATTTCAACTTGAGGGGCCCAAACCGGCAGTTGCCTTCTAGGGTTAATACTGCGGTGTCAGCGTTGATGCGGTCTGAGGAGTGCAACACTTGTGAAACCCGGCGCACCCAATGAGTCATTGACTCTCCTTCCTCTTGGACGCATGCAGCTAAGTCCACTATCGACATAGGTTGTTTACAGGTATCCTTGAAATTGTTGATAAACCGGGCTCGTAATTAGGCCCACGAGCTGATAGAATTAGCGGATAAGCTTTTTAGCCAAGTACGGGTCGTTCCTTCAAGCATCATGGTGAAGTATTTCGCACACGCCGTGTCATCCACATCAAGCATCTCCATGGCCATCTCATAGCTCTCTACCCATGTCTCTGGTGGTTGATCCGCCGTATAATTTGGTACCTTACGTGGGCCTTTGAAATCCTTGGGCAAACGCACGTTGCGTAAAGCGGGGACAAGGCAAGGCACCCCCAAAGAACTAGAAGTAACACCAGGTTCGATCGAAATGGTTGGTCGAACCGGCGTGAGCTGCCGAGCCTGATGCTGTGCGGCTAACTCGGCCTCCCTACGCACTCGGGCCCGGTTCACCACTTCCTGAGCGTCGGCAGCCCCACCTGTCGGGTTGTTACCACGGGGTGCTCCACGTCGTTCATTACTCGATACTGCTGGTTCATCCATATGTCTGCTATAGCTCCGGCTCGGACGGGGGGTCGAGTGGATTCGGTCGCGGCTGTACGAGTATGCTTCCTGTTGGGCCAAAGCTGTCCTCAGAAGTTCGTTGACCCGCCGCGTCTCTACTGCTTGCGGCGAGTCACCTTCAATTGGAATGGCCTCCAGTCGTGCAGCAGCGGCAACAAGATTGTCCATTGGGTTGGAGTAGTGACCCGGAGGTGTTAAAGCATCCCGAGGTATAACGGTGTTTTGACGAGGTGGGTCGATCTGACGAGGCTGAACCGATGCACCAGTCCCAGGGGCTTCTGCCCGGTTCCCCTCCAGCGGATTGCCGGCTCTTGGCCCTGGAGTGTTGAAAAGGTCTCTGGCCTCAAAAACCGGAGGTAAGCGGGATCGATGCTTCCTTCTCATGACTTCATGTGATGCGCTCTGGTCTAACATAAGCCTGTAGGCCTGTGCGTCTAAAGCAGCCCATTCTGCGGCCATCCTGGTGTCCTCAGCCGCCAGATCCGCCTTGGCCTAGGTGATCTGTTCCTTTACCTTTGCAATCTCCGTATTGTGAACGTCCTGATCTGGCAGATTAACTTCCGCCATAAGTACAGCCAACGCATCAAATAGCTCTGATAGAACCTGAGCCGGCGGGCGCACAGGGCCTCCTGCCCCGGCGGCCGTTGCTGCTGCTGAACTGGAAATCGTTGCCGCGGCTATCGAAGAATGAAGCGCTGCTTGTGTTCCGGCCATGAATATTCCAACCCGGTTGGGCGGATCAGAGGGGTCCGGAATACTGTCGCCATCGGAACAGCTCCCAATCTGGCCATCTTGTAGTTGATAAAGAGATTCGGTTTCTCCGGTCGAAGATTCGTCACCGGAACGAATGGCAGTCGCCCCGCGAAGCTCCGATCCATCCTCATAACTCCCTCCATGGATCATTCCCACGAAGGCACGCTTCATGGCCGGTTTAACCCGGGCGGATCGCGTACGCTGAGTGTCGGTGTACTAGAGTAGGGGTACCCTAGTATCCCGAACTCGTGCACGGGCAGTCGCAGCGTCCCGCGGCAAGGCTTGCCGGGTGACCGCCAAGACCCTCCGTGGTTCCCTTGAAGACCATTCAAGAACAAAGAACTCAAACCAAGGCCCCGGCAAGAGGAGCTTGCCGGGAAGGCCAACCAAGGCCCCGGCAAGAGGAGCTTGCCGGGAAGGCCAACCCAGGCCCCGGCAAGAGGATCTTGCCGGGAAGAGACGAGACCCCGGCAAGAGGAGCTTGCCGGGAAGGCCACTCAAGGCATACCAAGAAAGCTTGCCGCGACGCACCCTGCGTCCCGGTGAACAACAAGCTCCCAAACACGACAAGACAACGACCGTGGCAAGGAGCTTGCCGCGGGAAACCCCCACTTCGTGCCCGCGCTCCAGCACACCTGCTAACGTGTCGCTCTAGGACTCTCCCAAGCACACGTGGCAGGAGGCCGTGCAGCTAGGGGTGCACGGTGGCAAGCGGAGATGAAGAGAAGGCCATCGTGGCAAACGGTGGCGCTCCTAACTGTCACTCTTTGCACTGTTTAGGCAACTCATATAGGCATTCAATGATCTTGTCCCCTGCCGTCAGAGTTAGGTAGGGTGCAATGTGTCCACAGTAGCGGTAGGTGCAGCTACCGCATCCTTTTCCATTTTTACCCTTCTAGTCTACGTTGCCACCTGTCGGTGACCCCTTGAAAGTATAAAAGGAGGCCCTAGCGCAACGTAGAAGGTGGGGCCAGTTCGGCTCATTCGAAACACCAGGAACACTCTCACGCTCAATCTGGCAGCGTCCATCGCTCCTGAGCAAGAATTCAATACACACAAACAAGCAGGAGTAGGGTTTTACGCATCCGTGCGGCCCGAAGCTGGGTAAAACTGCTCGCGTGTACCGCCTTGATCCGCTCTTTGTGCGGCCTCCACCTTCCTCCGAACCGAAAGGGGCCCGGTCCCCATAGGTGTTGGTGGATCAGCCTCCCCGACATCTCTGGCGCACCAGGTAGGGGGCGTCGAGGTTGTGCAAACCCGATCCGGCGTGCACGCGAGCTAAATCTTCATCGTCTTCATCGACATGCCACCGAAGAAGAAGGATTCGGAGGCAGCTGTTCCGTCTGCGTCACTTCCACCGCCTCTGGAGCAAACGGGTGGTGGAGTGGACGCCGGCGGAAGGATGGGCGTCAATGAGGGAGCCCTCAGTGCGGCCAAGTCCACAGACAAGGCTGCACAGACCTCGGCGTCCATGCGCGCACCGCGCACCTCTCAGGAGGCGCGGGACCAGCAGCATCATGGCATTCGCAGCGCCATACGTCCGCTGGGCCAAGATCAAGCTAGAGGTTCTCGTGGCGCTCAAGACCAACATGCACGTCAACATGCTGGCTCGAGCAAAGTACGGTCGCCTGGACGGGGCACTGCTCCTTCTAACGTGGTTAGGAGTCCGAGCACGCCCCACTCCTCGCACCGTTCACCTCCGCCGCCCACCACCCCAGCAAAAGCCTTGGCGCGAGCTCAACTGCTCCTAGACTATCCTCCGACGGCGGACAAGACCGACGAATGGAGGGCCACTATCCAGAGCCTCATCGGCCTCGCCAACAACGACAGTGCGCGGCAACCAAGCACTTCGCTGCCGCGGCAGGACAGCCGGACGCGAGCCGATGGCAACAAGACCGGGGGAGGTGCAACTTCCATGCACTCTCCACTACAAAGGCCAAAATCGCCGACTCGCCGGGTCCACCCCGACAGCGGCTCCACCGCGTCATCGGACCCACGAGCTCGTCGCGACCAGCGCCAAGTTCTCCATGAACGACAACAAGAAGACGCTCGAACCCGCATCGAGCGCCGAAGAGAAGCGCGACGTCAATCCGACAAGCGCGCTGGGCCCTCTGTTGACATGCATGCGCCAGGGGAACCAGGCGATCTACCGTACGCGGTAGGTTGTCCTGCGTTCACCCGTGAGCTGCGGCAAGTCCAGTGGCCCAGCACAAAGAATTTCAAACCAGACGTACCAGAGAAGTACGACGGCAAGACGCATCCGTCGGAGTTTCTCAGCATCTACACCATCGCGATGCAGGCTGCCGGGGGACGGGACGACAAGATCCTTGCCAACTACTTCCCGCTGGTACTCAAGCCCAACGTCAGGTCCTGGCTCATGCACTTGCCGGACAATTCCATCTCCTCTTGGGCAGATTTATGCCATCAGTTTGTCGGCGCCTTTACAGGCGGCCACAAGCCACATGGCCAAGAGAGTGATCTTCATCTACTCGCCCAGAAGGAAGGAGAACCACTGCGCAAGTACATTCAGAGATTCAGCCGTGTGCAGCACAACATCCCAGACGTCCACCCCGCCACGATCATCAGCGCGTTCCATCAGAACGTGCGAAACCGAAGGATGAGGGAGGAGATGGCAATGTGTAAGATCAGAGATGTCAGCGAGCTTTACGCCCTGGCCGACAAGTGTGCACGCGCTGAAGAGGGGAGGAGGCTCCCCGGAGAGAGTACAGGAGCAGGAGGATCCGACAGTGAGGATGCCGCCCCGACAAGGAAAGGCCGGCGGCGGAACAATAGAAGGAAAAAGGGCAAGGAAGTGCTAGCTGTCGAGCAGACCGGCAACGGAGGTGGCGCCAAGGAAGCTAAAGCTGGTGGCTCCAACAAGGAGGCCCAGCCTGTGGTGGCCGCCGACAAGCAGGACGGCTCCGGCAAGCAGTATTGCAAGATCCACCGCACCAAGGGCCACGATCTCCAGAACTGCAAGAAAGTCGAACAGCTTGTTGAGCAACAGAAAGCTGAATACGAGCGACGCGACAAGGAGAAGGACCAGGAAGGTGCTGGTGGATCCGGCAAGAAACGCCCCGGCCGGGGAGGGCGCCGCGGCAAGACCAAGCAGCGGCAAGGAGATAGGCCTCCCCGTGGCCGCGACAAGGATGAGGATGACGACGACGACGAAGACATGGATGATGACGAGGCCGACGAGCAGGAATTTCAGGAACGCACAGAGGTCCTGTGCATTGACGGTGGCGCCTCTCTGCATACTTCGCACCGCCAACTCAAGCAGTGGATGCGGGAAGTGAATGCAGCAGAGCCATCCATAGAGTCACGCAAGCCTCTGAAATGGTCCAGCACGCCTATCATCTTCGACATTGAGGATCACCCTGATCGCGTAACTACGGTCGGGTGCTTGCCGATGTTGGTTTCACCAACTATCCGCAACCTCAAGGTCACGAAGATGCTAGTTGACGGCGGGGCCGGCATGAATCTGATCTCCTCCGCGGTCCTTCAGAAACTCTAGATCCCTGACAGCGAGCTCGAAGAGACCGGCACATTCCAAGGAATCAGCCCGGGAAGAAGCAAGCCGAAGGGGAAGATCACGCTGCCGGTCACATTTGGCAGCGAGCTGAATTTCAGAACTGAGAGGGTCACATTTGACGTTGCCGATTTTCCATTACCCTACAATGGGATCCTTGGCCGTCAGCGCTCGCCAAATTTATGGCAGCCTCTCACTATGCATACAACATGCTCAAGATGCCAGGTCCGATAAGTGTCATCTCTGTCCCCGGCAACAAGAAGGATGCCCTTATCTGCACCGACAAGATCTACCGGGAAGCAGCAGCCACAGCTGATCACAACACACTTGTCGCTGAAGCTCCCGGGGAGAAGAAGAAGACCAAGTCCGGCAAGAGCTCTGATGCCCACTCCGGCAAGCGCACCTCTTCGGAGTGCTGCGCTACCGTCGAGGACGCACCATCGAGCTCCACCGGCAAGTGCAAGAAGACGATGGCAGCTCCACCCGAGACCAAGAAGGTGCCCGCCAAGAAGGACGGCACTGGTGGTACCTTCACCATCAGTGCCACGCTTGACCCCAAATAGGAAAGCGCGCTCGTTGCTTTCCTGCGGGCGAATGTCGACGTGTTTGAATGGCAACCGTCTGATATCCCCGGTGTTCCTAGGAAAGTAATCGAGCACCACCTTGCCGTCTGTCCTCATGCGCGGCCCGTCAAGCAGAGAGTCAGGAAGCAAGCGGTGGAGCGCCAAGAGTTCATTGCAGAGGAGATTAGGAAATTGGAAGCAGCAGGCCTTGTCAGAGGAGTGCTCCATCCCACGTGGTTGGCCAATCCTGTAGTCGTGCGCAAGGCGAACGGGAAATGGAGGCTTTGTATAGACTTCACTGATGTCAATAAAGCTTGTCCCAAAGATCCATTTCCCTTGCCGCGCATTGACCAGATTGTTGACTCCACAGCTGGATGTGATTTGCTTTCATTTCTTGATGCATACTCAGGATACCATCAGATCTTCATGGCAGAAGAGGATGAGGAAAAAACCGCATTTATCACCCCTTGCGGCACATACTGTTTTGTACGGATGCCCTTTGGGTTGAAGAATGCTGGTTCAACATTTGCAAGGGTAGTCCATGTCCCTTTTGAGCCACAGATACACAGAAATGTGGAAGCCTACATGGATGATATAGTGGTCAAGAGCAAGGACAAGGCTACCCTGATCCAAGATTTAGAAGAAACTTTTGCAAATCTGCGCAAGATCAACCTCAAGCTCAACCCCGAGAAGTGCGTGTTTGGAGTCCCTTCCGGCAAGCTTCTCGGGTTCTTTGTGTCTCGGCGGGGAATTGAAGCCAACCCCGACAAGATCAAGGCCATCGAGCAGATTGAAGCACCGAAGCACGTCAAGGATGTGCGAAGGCTTGCCGGTTGCGTGGCTTCTCTCAGCAGGTTTATCTCTAAGTCTGCTGAGCGCGCCCTGCTGTTTTTCAAAATATTGAAAAAGGCAGGTCCAATAAAATGGACTCCGGAAGCGGAGGCCGCGCTGCAGGACTTGAAGAGGTACCTGTCCTCCACTCCAATACTTGTCGCACCTAAGCCACAAGAGAAGTTGCTGCTGTACCTAGCGGCAACCAATCAAGTGGTTAGTGCTGTGTTATTAGCGGAGAGGGAGGCGGATGATGAGCCAGCGACCGCGACAAGTGAATCCAGCGACAAGCAGGGGGCTTGTCCGACAAGCTCTGATCCCAACAAAGATGAATCTGCGCAGACGTGCAAGGAGGTGCAGAAGAAGATGGTGCAGCGCCCAGTTTACTTTGTCAGCTCCCTTCTCCAGGGGGCTAGGTCGAGGTACTCTGGTGTGCAAAAATTGCTTTTCGGCCTTCTCATGGCCTCGAGAAAGCTGCGCCATTACTTCCAGGCACACAAGATCACAGTTGTCACTCGCTTTCCGCTGAAGAGGATACTGCAGAATCCAGAAGCAACAGGCAGGATTGTCGAGTGGGCATTGGAACTGTCAAGCTTTGGCCTCAAGTTTGAGAGCAATGCAACGATCCAAAGCAGGGCATTGGCAGAGTTCATAGCAGAGTGGACGCCAACTCCAGATGAAGAAATTCCAGAGACGAGCATCCCCGTCAAGGAGACAAGCAAGGAGTGGCTGATGTACTTTGATGGTGCCTTCTCACTGCAAGGCGCCGGTGCTGGCGTGCTGCTTATCGCACCCACCGGAGAGCACCTCAAGTACGTAGTCCAGATGCACTTTCCCAAGGAGCAAGCAACGAACAATACTGCAGAGTATGAGGGTTTGCTTGCCGGCCTCAGAATCTCAGCCGACCTTGGGATCAAGAAACTCATTGTAAGGGGTGACTCGCAGCTTGTCGTCCGCCAAGTGAACAAGAACTACCAGAGTCCATTGATGGAAGCTTATGTCGATGAAGTGAGAAAGCTAGAAGCACACTTTGACGGCCTGCAAATGGAACACGTTCCACGAGCTCAGAACAATATTGCTGACGGCCTGTCAAAGTGCGCAGCACTAAAGTTACCTGTGGAACCAGGGATTTTTGTGCTCAAGCTGACTCATACATCCGTGACACCATCAACTGGACAGAATAAGAAGAGGAAGTTGGTTTCTGATGACTACTTTCCGGCAGAGCTTCCCGAAGCCGCCGCCAAGAAGGTCACCAAGATCGACGCCAAGAGTGCTGAGGAGCAGTCTGCTCCGGCAAACCTCTTGGTTTGTTCCGTTGAAGCAGACGCTCCCGACAAGTTTTGCTCCGGCAAGCTTGCCGGGGAATATCACGCTCCGGCTGAACCGCAGGTTCTGGCCGTAGAAGCGGATGTTCCCACAGCAACAGATACGCCTTTAGTCCTTGTTGTCGAGCCACAAGCTCCAGCATGGGCGCAGCAGATTGTCCGTTTCCTTCAGACAGGAGAGCTTCCCGAAGAGCAAGAAGAAGCTGAAAGAGTAGCCCGGCAGTCAAGTATGTACAAGTTTTCGACAACACACTGTACAGAATAAGACTCAACGGTGTGAAATTGAAGTGTATTCGCCGGGAAGATGGACAACAGCTGTTGGCAGAGATACATGGAGGCATATGTGGTCACCACATTGGCGCAAGAGCACTTGCCGGCAAAGCATTCCGACAAGGCTTCTTCTGGCCGACAGCCCTCCAGGATGCAACTGCACAAGTAACCAAGTGTGAAGCGTGCCAGTTCCATTCCAAACAGATACACCAGCCAGCTCAAGCTCTCCAGACGATCCCTTTATCCTGGCCATTTTCGGTCTGGGGGCTCGACATCCTTGGCCCCTTCCCCCGAGCTGTCGGGGGCTTTGAGTTCTTGTATGTTGCAATCGACAAGTTCACAAAGTGGCCGGAAGTGGAACCAGTGAGGAAGGTGACAGCACAGTCAGCAGTCAAGTTCTTCAGGTCGATTGTTTGCCGTTTCGGGATCCCTAACAGGATCATCACCGACAACGGCACACAATTTACGAGCCGCACCTTCATGCAGTACGTCCAAGATCTTGGCGCCAAGGTCTGCTTCGCTTCTGTTGCTCATCCGAGAAGCAACGGTCAAGCGGAGAGGGCAAATGCTGAAGTGCTGCGAGGCCTCAAGACCAGAACTTTCGACAGGCTGCACAAGTGCGGAAGAAACTGGATCGAGGAGCTGCCGGTGGTTCTTTGGTCGATCAGGACGACGCCAAATCGAGCCACTGGCCAGACACCCTTTGCTCTAGTCTATGGAGCAGAGGCAGTTCTCCCCACGGAACTCGTTTACGGGTCACCTCGAGTGCTCGCTTATGATGAGCTCGAGCAAGAGCAGCTGCGACAAGATAACGCGCTGCTCCTTGAGGAAGACCGTCTTCAGGCTGCTGTGCGAGCCGCTCGCTACCAGCAAGCTTTGCGTCGCTACCATAGCCGCAAAGTTAAAGCCAGAAGCTTCGAGGAAGGCGACCTTGTTCTTCGGCCGTTCAGTCCGCCAAGAATTCCAACAAGTTGACGCCGAAGTGGGAAGGCCCTTATCGGGGGAAACGAGTCACTAGGCTCGGCACTGTCCGCCTTGAGACCGAAGATGGCATTCCGGTGAGCAACTCCTGGAACATAGAACATCTTCGTAAGTTTTACCCGTAAGGCGCGGTTGCCGGAAGCTTTTCCGGCAACCACCTTTTGTACAAGTCTTGCCGCTGTTGCATGTAATCCTTTGTACAAAGCCGGGCGCAGACCCCGTGCACCAGCAAAGTTCATGTGCCCCGCACATTTTGTCAGTTTTTCTATGCTATAATCCTTTTTCGCATATGTTATCTGACACTTTGTGCAGCACCAAATCCCGGTAAGCAATAACGAGCCCAAGGCTCCATATCATTACTTTATTTCTCTGTTTCTTTCTCAAAAGAAGGAAGGTTCCCTCGCCCACAAGGTTTACCGGGGGGGGGAAGGAGAAGATAATGGTGTGGACCAGGCCGTTCAAGAAAGTTTCTCCTTGCCGGGAAGCAGACGACAGAAAAGCTAAGTTGCTAAAGCTTGAGCAATCAATTTTTTAAGTTTTTGAGTTATTTTCCTTGAACGACCGTGCTTTGTATGGAAAACCTGTGCGCAGAGGAACCAACTCGTAGCTAGTTGCGCCTTTACTTTGTTTCGAGTCCGCTCAGCAACTTAAGTGAGCTGCTAGCGCCCTTACTTTGCTTCGAGTTCGCTCAGCAACTTAAGTGAGCCGCTAGCGCCCTTACTTTGTTTCGAGTCCGCTCAACAACTTAAGTGAGCTGCAACTAGTTGCGACAAGGTTACTTGTCGGTAGCGACCCCGCCAGCAGGCTGCTGAAGTTCCGCACTCGGCGCTCGCGGCAAGGGTGCCTGCACCGGCAAGTTTCCCTAGAAAGCGTAGGGCAGAACCATACAAAGCCAAGAGTCGAGTAAAGGAAGTAACACAGCAATTTTTTGCCTAAGATAGAGTTATATTACAAAAATAACTTGTCGCGCCTCTAATAAAGTGTTCTCATGACATGACTGGCAACGACAAGAGAAGAAGAAAACGGACGGCACCTGGGCCCCGGCAAGCCAGTATCACTGGGGGCTGCGAGTGCCAAGAATCGTCCACGGCAAACTAGAGTTGCCGGGGGCTGCAATATCAGATAAGTCTTTTCATCCCTCATCATGCATCCTCTTATGGACTGGGGAATGCGAAACTGCGTTTCTTCCCGAAAACTGCCGTGCTCCCTCAACTCTAGGCCCTGGAGCTCGTTCCCGGGGCCGAGTTTGGTCGTAGTCGCGGCAGCAAAGGGATGAAACGAAGAGACCGCACCCACCTTGTTCCCGCCTCCGTCAAAGGCGTGAGAGAGGTCGAGCGACGTGGGAAGGCGGCAGGGCCTGTTGCCGGGAGATGAAATGTCTATCCGAAGGATACCAAGGATTTGCTCCTTGGCGTGGGTTCAACTCGCGAGACAAATAACCCGGCAAGCATCCCCTTTTCATTAAAAAACATCCCACTTAGGTACAGTCCATAGAGGATGAAAAACATGAAAGAGAGGATTACAAGTTTTAGATACAGCTAAAGGCCCGAAGGCTTACAAATTAAAAAGATAAGATGCCCGTAATCTCTTTCCTGTCCCTCTCTTCAGGAGGCAGGTCAAGGAGGCGAAAAGGGCAAAAGGAGCGCCTAGGCGAGCTACGGTTGCCAAAAGACACCAAGAGAACATCCCGGGGGCCGTCCGAAGGCTGGACGGCGATGGCGGCGCTGGAAGCGGGGCTCGAAGACGGGGCGGCAGGATGTCAGCACGCTGTCGAGGGCACCACGCCCTCGTACTCTGACCTGACGGCCTTGTCGCCAGCCCTCTTCCCCTTCCGCAGCCTCCCTACGCCAGCCGCCCAAGGAGACGACCCCGGGGAGTTCAAGGAGCCGGCGACACGGATGATGGGGTCGCCGGTGCCACGCGAAGCGGCGCCCGACGCCTAGTCGGACCCGCCACCCCGCCGCCCGCTTCTCTCATCGTCGTTGTCGCTCTCCTCCTCGTCACTCTCGCTCGAGGAGGAGCCTTCGCTGTCGGAGGAGCTGTCCACGCAGCACTTCGCCCGAGTGCCGAAGCACCCGAATACCTTGACGGAGAGGAGATCGCCATCCATCAAATTAAAATGGAGGGTAAACCTCTCCATCAGGCTGTGGATACAGGCGAACGTCTTCCACCCTCGATCAAGATACATAACATTAAGGGCTGGGAATACAACGCGGACTCGCGTGCCGCTGATCCCACAACCCCTCATGTGCAGTCTCAGTGTCTCGGGCGGGTCCAACTCCATCGCTCTCGCAAACGAAGCTGGAAGCCGGAGGCGACGACGAGGCGCCCGGCGCAGCTTGACGAAGAACTCACAAGGGTCGTCCCCTATATGGACCGCCGTGGGGGGAGGAGCCGCCGGCGAAGGCGAAGCAGGCACGCCACCCCGCCCGCCTCTTCCCCGAGCGCCTCGACCTCATCCTCGACCTCGTCCGCGACCTCGCCCCCACCCTCTTTCCCTTATGGTTGGCTCTGCCACCATGGGCGCGGGAGAGGGAGGGATGCGCTGTCTGGCGGCGACCCTCGCCGCCACCGATGAACGGCCCGGGTTCCCTTTCTCCATGCTAATGAGAGAAAGGGGAGCTGAAGCTGAAGAAAGGAGGAGATGAGAGAGTGCGGGTTTCTGTGCTCCCCTCCCGCTCTTTATAAAGGAGCGAGGTGGGGGCTCGGCCGCCCCCCTCAGCGAATCAAGGCACGGGAAGAGTAGGGAGTCGGGGCCAACCCGCTGCCTCTGCTCGCGACGGCCCAGTTCCCCACTTCCACCGTCCGCGACCCCAAGCGCATGGGAGCCGCGTGGCGGGGATGCAGAACCAAGGCGACGGATGAGGCGGCCTCGCTCCGCCTTGTGATCGCGGGGAGTGGACGTCCCAAAAACCGCGCACCGGCCCCGTCCAGTAAATGCACCACGCCCCCACGCCTACCTCCGTTTAGGGAGGAGGGCGTGAACCGTCCCCATCATCGTGGCCTGATGCATGCTCGAGGGGCTTAGCCCCACGCACGCCGCCCGCGTCACCCACAACGCCGCGTTTGACGCGTGCCGTCCTGGGCGTGTGCGGTGGGAGCGGAGAGATATGCGGCGTGACCTAGGCCGCGCGTGCCCATGCACTGTTTTGGGCCTGGCCCAATAGCGGTCGACACCGTGTATGGCCCAGGCCCGGGGGCTCCTGTCGGTGTACTAGAGTAGGGGTACCCTAGTATCCCGAACTCGTGCACGAGCAGTCGCAGCGTCCCGCGGCAAGGCTTGCCGGGTGACCGCCAAGACCCTCCGTGGTTCCCTTGAAGACCATTCAAGAACAAAGAACTCAAACCAAGGCCCCGGCAAGAGGAGCTTGCCGGGAAGGCCAACCAAGGCCCCGGCAAGAGGAGCTTGCCGGGAAGGCCAACCCAGGCCCCGGCAAGAGGATCTTGCCGGGAAGAGACAAGACCCTGGCAAGAGGAGCTTGCCGGGAAGTCCACTCAAGGTATACCAAGAAAGCTTGCCGCGACGCGCCCTGCGTCCCGGCAAGGCCCGGTGAACAACAAGCTCCCAAACACGACAAGACGACGACCGCGGCAAGGAGCTTGCCGCGGGAAACCCCCACTTCGTGCCCGCGCTCCAGCACACCTGCTAACGTGTCGCTCTAGGACTCTCCCAAGCACACGTGGCAGGAGGCCGTGCAGCTAGGGGTGCGCGGTGGCAAGCAGAGATGAAGAGAAGGCCATCGTGGCAAACGGTGGCGCTCCTAACGGTCACTTTTTGCACTGTTTAGGCAACTCAGACAGGCATTCAATGACCTTGTCCCCTGCCGTCAGAGTTAGGTAGGGTGCACTGTGTCCACAGTAGCGGTAGGTGCAGCTACCGCATCCTTTTCCATTTTTACCCTTCTAGTCTACGTTGCCACCTGTCGGTGACCCCTTGAAAGTATAAAAGGAGGCCCTAGCGCAACGTAGAAGGGGGGGGGGGCGGTTCGGCTCATTCGAAACACCAGGAACACTCTCACACTCAGTCTGGCAGCGTCCATCGCTCCTGAGCAAGAATTCAATACACACAAACAAGCAGCAGTAGGGTTTTACGCATCCGTGCGGCCCGAAACTGGGTAAAACTGCTCGCGTGTACCGCCTCGATCCGCTGTTTGTGCGGCCTCCGCCTCCCTCCGAACCGAAAGGGGCCCGATCTCCATAGGTGTTGGTGGATCAGCCTCCCCGACACTGAGCCGTCTCGACGAGGTCGGTGCAGATGTCCGGCTCAGGGCCCGGTTCACCGATGTTGCCAATGAAAACATGAATGCTACCAAAGGGGACCCGGTACCCGTACTCAATTGAGCCGGCCTCGGGGCCCCATCCTGCGTCGTCGATGTAGAGTTTGCCGCGACGACTCTTAGTCATCCGGCCTACAGCATAGCCCTCGAGTCCTTCAAAGCGGCCCTCCAAGAACCGGAAACCATCGTGCGATAGCCCCACGGTGGGTGCCAACTGTCGTGGTTTTGTCACGGCAGATGTCCTATTGAAAGGACTTAGTCGTGGAGCCATCGCTACGGGTTAGCTTGAAGGGGTTAAAGCGGACACAAGAACACAAGAGAGTTTATACTAGTTCGGCCCCTTCAATGAAGGTAAAGCCTACCTCTAGCTGTGATGGAATTGATGGGTGTTTCGATGACTAGGGAGCAAATAAGCTTCGCCTATGTCTCGAATTGTTGTCTATTGTTCCTGAACCGCCGCCGGGTCGTCCCCTTATATACATGGGTGACGCCTGCCGGTTCAGAGAGTCCCAACACCGGTTCATACTCGTATCCGGGTTGGTCTCTCCTTGTTCCTAACTTATATTACAAGTATATGCACAAAGCTGATGTACGGCTACAGGTTGTAAACCGACTACGGGCCCTGGGCCTTTACCTGCCTCTTTGGGCTTTAACACCTTTGAACTACTGATGGAGTTAATCCGGCCCAGGTAGGCCGGTTTATGCCCAGTAGTAATATCCCCAACACTACGGCTGCTAACTCCAAATCATGCATGGCATAATTCAACTCGTGTGGTTTTAGTTGTCACGAGGCATACGAGACAACTCTTCCGTCCTGCATAAGCACACATCCAAGTCCCAAGCGAGAGGCGTCGTAATACACTTGGAAATCCTTATGTATATATGGCAGTGTCAGCACTGGGGCTGTAGTCAAACATTTCTTCAACTTCTAGAAACTTGCCTCGCAATCTTCCGTCCATTTAAACTTGGTATCCTTCTTCAATAACTCGGTCACTGGTTTCGCAATCTTGGAAAAATTCTCAATGAATCTTCGGTAGTATCCTGCGAGTCCAAGAAAACTGCGGATCTCGCTAACTGAAGTGGGTGCTAACCATTCAGTGACTGACTGAACCTTGCTAGGATCTACTGCTATACCTTCTCCTGATATAACATGTCCAAGGAATCCGACTTCCTTCAACCAAAACTCGCATTTGCTGAACTTGGCATACAACTGATGTTCCCTGAGTTTCTCGAGAACTAAACGCAAATGCTCCTTGTGCTCCTCTTCATTCTTCGAGTATACCATAATATCATCAATAAACACCACAACAAACTTGTCCAAATATTCCATGAATACCTTGTTCATCATGCTCATGAAATAGGCGGGGGCGTTAGTCAGTCCAAACAACATGACCGTATACTCGTATAATCCTACCACGTGGTGAACGCTGTCTTTGGTATATCCTTCTCTCGAATCTTCAACTGATGGTATCCCGATCGTAGATCGATCTTCGAAAAAACTTTAGCTCCTTGCAGCTGATCAAACATATCATTGATCATCGGCAGTGGGTACTTTGTTCTTGATCGTCACTTCATTCAAGGCCCGATAATCAACAACCATTCTTAGGGATTTATCCTTCTTCTCAACCAAAAGCACTGGGGCTCCCCAAGGTGATGAACTCCTTCGAATGTATCCTTTCTCCAATAACTCCTTGATCTGTTTCTTAATTTCCTCCAGATCATTCGCGGGCATCCGATAGGGTCTCTTGGATATTGGCCCTATCCCTGGCAATAGCTCTATCAAAAACTCGATGTCTCGATCCGGTGGCATGCCTGGTAACTCCTCTGGAAAAATATCCGTGTAATCCTTCACTACAGGCACTTCGTCTTGAACAATTCCCGTGATGGTATTCACTTGGCTCCTCCTAGGCACATGCCTAGATACATACTTAATCTTTTTTCCCTCCGGGGTGGTGAGATAAATCGACTTACTGGCACAGTCAATGCTTCCTCCATACTTTGACATCCACTACATGCCTAATATCACATCCAATCCTTGTGACTCCAAGATAATTAGGTCGGACGGAAAAACATGGGTGCCAATGGTTAGGGGTATCTGGTCGCACCATCGACTAGCCATATACTCTGCTCCAAGTGAACTCACTAAGAGAGGGGTCCTAAGGGTTTGGGTTGGTAGTTTAAACTTATCCACAAATCCCCTTGATATGTATGAATGCGATGCACCACTATCAAATAGAACAAGAGCGGTAAATGACTTAACCAAAAACTTACCTATTACCTCGTCCGGTTGCTCTTCAACCTCCTCCATGTTAACGTGGTTCACTTGTCCTTTGGTGAATGGATTGGGCTTCTTCCCAGCACTCCCATTTCCGTTGCCATTCTTTCCTTCAGGGCACTCCATGGCATAGTGTCCAGTCTTCCCGCACTTGAAGCAAGTAATGTGACTTAGATCTCTTTTGGCGGGTGTGGCTGGATTGGGGCAGTTCTGATTGTTATTGGCTCCGTTCCCATTCCCATTCTTAGAACCATTATGGTTATGCGATCCTCCTCCGGTGTGGTTATGACCTCCATGGTTATGAACAAGTCCTCCCGAGTTCGGGGTTAGGCGAGGCTTCTGCTGAGCTCCTGAGTTATACCTCCCTTGTCCATACTTCCTCTTACGGCTCTCAATCTCTTGCTGCTTCCCTTCAATCATAAGAGCCTTATCCACCAACTCCTAGTAGTTGTTGAAGGTTGCTACCATCAACTTCATACTCATCTCATCATGCAGCCCTTCCATAAATTTCGCCTACTTCGTGGCATCTATGGCCACATCATCAGGGGCATAGCGAGATAGCTTGCTAAAGTCATACATGTATTGAGCCACAGTACGGTTCCCCTGGCGTAAGTTGCGAAACTCACGCTTCTTCAGATTCATGGCTCCAGTTGAGACATGGGTTGTACGGAAAGCTTGCTGAAACTGGTCCCAAGTGACGTTGGCTATGGGGAAAGTGGTCGTGTAATTCTCCCACCATGAGGCTGCTGGTCCATCCGATTGATGTGCGGCAAAGCGCACCTTCTCAGCATCTGTGCAACCTGCGGTGGTCAACTCCCTTCCAATACGGCGTAGCCAATCATCAGCAACTATAGGCTCGGTGCTACTGAAAAACATCAGCGGCTGTAACCTTAGAAAACGGGCTAGGTTGTCCACTAGCGGCGGGTTGTTGTTGTTGTTGTTGTTGTTACCCTGGTTCTAAACTAGCAATTGCATCAAGGTGTTCTGCTGCTGGATCAACTGAGTGAGCTCTGGCGGAAAGGCAAATCTGGGGTCACGTCTCGGAGGCATCTGATGGGTTTAGATGGAAGAGATTAGAATAGAATGAGGTCTAATGAGAAAGCACTACCCATATGCACATGAGACAAACACAATCATTTCACTCACTCAATCAAGAAAGGGCATACAAGTGGTCTAGAACTATCGCAAAAGTGCTCAACTACTACTGAATACATGAGGGAATACTACTAATCATTGGGTGGTCATCTAGAAATTTTGATCAGTGGAAGACTCCATGATATCTGCTCCAACTTCGTCTTCAAAGTCATCATCACTCGGGTCGGAGTCTGTGTCGATGATGATGTAGTCCTCCTGATGAATCTCCTTGGGTTCTTCGTCTTCTTCTACTGGTGCGGGGTCTCCCATGAATATTCCGATCTTCTTAATCAGGTCGTCATTCTTCTCCAGTAGTGTCGCAATTTCCTCCTCATATCCATCGCGTGTAGACTTAAGTTCACCTTCCAGCTCGATGATCCTTGTCTTCGCCTTCTTCAAATCTATCCTGTCTGCGCACATCTGATTCTCCTAACGTCGAATGTGTTGGTTTAACTCCTGGATGAAAGCTGCAATTGATATATCCTTCATGGTGCTGATCATCTCCCATTGCTCGTCTCAGCGCCCACATATCTGGTAGATAGTGTCCTTAAGATCCTTGTGATATACTTCTCCAATGCGTCCCATGGTGATGTGAGCTGCCATACTCTTTCCTAAACTCTAGGTTGGTGCGTGGAAGGAAAATTCTATAGGTTTAGTGACTGGCGTGAAGGTCCTTCCTGGAACTTGAACTTGTATCATCCATCGCTCCTTTTCAGGCAAAGTGGCGTTGTAGGTCCCGGTGAAGCTTGGTATTCCAATGTTCAAGTACCTAGTGACTTCCTTCAAGTGTCGTCCAAAAGGTGATTCTTCCTCCGGTTGTGCAAACTTGTTCTTCATCTCCGCCATCCTAAAGAGTAGAAAATGGAGAGGAGTCAGAAATGAGTAGAGAAGAGTGACCTATGGTTTTATCTTAGTGGTCGTGTCCTACACTCAGCATGTGCTCTGATACCATCTTTGTAGTGACCCAACCTCAAACGGTTAAGTCTTTGTGCTTCAATGTCATCCCTGGGTCAGTAATGCTGACACACACAGTACTCGAAGGATTTATAACAGAGTAGCAATCACACACTTATTACATCGGATGTCTCAAAAGAGAACTTATTACAATGAATATGGCTTAAAGCCATCTAATACGATAACAGAGGAAGGCTTGGAAGATAAAGTGAGTCCATCAACTCCAACGACATAGTTGAGCCGCACGGCAATGACCTAACGAACCTTACTCCTCATCTGAAAAGTCTGCAACATAATACGTTGCAGCCCAAAAATGGGTCAGCACATGGAATATGCTGGCAATATAACACAGTAGAGCAAGAACAGAATAATACTATCACTACATGCATATATGGCTGGTGGAAAGCTCTATGGTTATAGTTTTTGCGAAAGGCCAATTTTTTCCTACAACAAAGGAATATATTTTAATTTAACTATCATGGTAGTTGAAACATCATTGAGAAGGTTCCTCCAACTCAATCCCAATTTGTAACGCCCCGGACACGCCCGCCGGTGGTCGTTACTCCTGGCGGGATCTAGACTGGCCCCACGGATCAATACTAGTCCTTTTTGCGCACTTTGTCCTCACTCCTGCGCACCCGGGAGCAACTTCCCGGTCGGTCACCCATCCTGAAACTACTCCAAGCTGAGCACGCTTAACTTTGGAGTTCTGTCAGAATGGGCTCCCGGAAAAGAAGGAATTCCTTATTGATATGAGTAGTCTATCATCCCTAATAAGCCAGGCTATCACATACACCCCCACTCAGAGGAACCGACGTCCTCGTCGGGCCACAAGAACGTTCCCTCTTGGCACATACGTCTGTGCTTCCAGTCCGGTACATGTGCCTCACTCGTGCGCACCCGGGAGCAACTTCCCGGTCGGTCACCCATCCTGAAACTACTCCAAGCTGGGCATGCTTAACTTAGGAGCTCTGTCAGAATGGGCTCCCAGAAAAGAAGGAATTCCTTATTGATATGAGTAGTCTATCATCCCTAATAAGCTAGGCTATCACACAATTAAAGTGATTAACAACCCAAAAATATTAATTAAGAGTGATGAGATACTTAAGATACTCCAAGTACTAGATACTCAAAATTGTCCATAACCGGGGACACGACTAACCATGATTAGATTGTACACTCTACAGAGGTTTGCGCACTTTTCCCCACAAGACTCGATCGCCTCCGTTGGATTTCTCGCACTACATGGTGTTTGAGAAACGGATGACCGAGACACAGTCTTTCAGAAACATTAACTCTCTACTCCGGACAGACCATACCAAACCTACATCCCTCTACCTGCTGATCTGCCTCTTCAAGAGCTTCACGTAACTTACTCAACTATGCTAGGGCCCATAATAGCTTGTGGCTGCACACGGAAGTTTCTAGCATGAATAATCTCAGTTCCCTTTGAGCCTGGGTGGCGGTCCATAGGAAGATCACACGGGTGCTCCGGGATTTCCAAAAAAATACAGGCTACACTGGGTACTCCTGGTGCCTCAATCCACCTAGATGTTTATTTAAGTTGCCACCTTAAGTTAAACCATTATTTAACAATCTCACATCTGTCATGGATTTCACTCACCCAAACCACGTCTACAAGCATAGCATAGCAATATAAGTAACGCGTAGAAGTAACTCCCAAGGGTTTGAATATAACAGGGCAATAGGTTCTACCTCATCAACTACTTCCCAACCCACAAGTTAATGACATCCTAATCATGCAATGTTTGAGGATTGGAACTAATGCATAAAAAACTGGGTATGGAAAGAGTATGATCAATGTGTTACTTGCCTTGCTGACGATCCACGTAACCTAGAGACTCCAAATAACACGCTTCACACTCCGAGAATTCTATCGCAAACAAACAATAGCATACATAAGCAACAAACAAAAAAATACGGGTAAATCTCAAATAAGAAGAGATTGACCAGAAAGTTCAACTTAAGAACTCCGGTTAGCAAAAAGAATCAAACCAAACGGAGCAACGAAACTCAAACGGCGAAAGAAACAAGATCCGTTTCCTAATCTGAACTAAGGTCAAATTTTACAATACCACAATCTTGTTCAAGTTGGTTAAGCGGAAATAGGGTCTCGAGACGAAGATCTAGGCACTTGAATCGCCTGATTCCGACTAACGAGCGAAAAGATAAACATAAACGAAAATCGGATTAGAAATCGCAATCAAGAATAATTGCGGAAAAATTTGATAAAAAGGAAAACTGACGAACAGACTAACGAACGAGCGTTCATTATCTGTAACTAACGAGCGAAAACCATTCGTTGGAACGAACGTACAGACGAACGTCCGCTAAATAGAGGAACCGGGAAAAACCGGCGAACTGATCTAAAAAACGAACTAGGGTTTTCTAAAAAAATGAATCGATTTCTTATAAAAAAACGGCGGCGGCTGATCGGCATGTTACCTCTCCGGCGAGGCAACTCCGGCGAGGCGGGGCTTGCGGGGCGGCGGGGCGACTCAGCGGCGCGGGCAGCAGCGGCACAGGGCGGCGCCTGGCGGCGCGGGCGGCTGCGGCGGTGGCGGTTGGCTGCAGCGGCGTGGGGTGGTCTTGGCGTGCTCGGGGGGAGAATATAAAGGGGGGCTCGGCTTGGAGGAGGGGCCAAGGCGGCGGCGGCGGTGGAGTCCGGCTTGGACTCCTTCGAGTCGAAGGCGGCGGGAGATGGGCTGGCCCGGCTGGGTTTCGGCCCAGTCGGCTGGAAGTTTTTTTTAAATAATTCCGCCGAACAGAAAAATAAATACTAGAAAATAAAATAAAAATCTAAAAATTCCAAAACAAATTTTCACCGTCTAAATAAAATATTTAGGACGAGATGAACATTTTCTTGGCCCTAAAATGCAATTTTGAAAACGTGCAATTTTTCGAATGCAAATAAAATCCAAATAAAATCGAATAAAATCAAATAAATGATTTTAATATTTTCCCTCCAATATTTCAGTTATTTTGGAGAAGTCATATTATCTCCTCTCATATATTTTAATATGAAATACTTTTCGGAGAGAAAATAATTAAAATCAAAAATCCTCGTTTCATTATTTGATAAAAATCAAATATGAAAACCGGGAAATCCCCAACTCTCTCCGAGGGTCCTTGAGTTGCTTAGGATTTCGAGGATTGCGGAACAAAAATGTAATAAAATATGATATGCAAGAATGACCTATGTATAACATTCCAAATTAAAAATTTGGGATGTTACATGGATAGTTCTTCCACTTCCAGTGCATATAATCGATACTACCAAGCATGCGCGGAAAGCCCATCTCGGCGTTAATCGTCAACAATCTCTCTGTATTAGTGGCATTTGGTTCACTCAGGTATTCTGGACCGAATACTGCCACCACGACCTTGCAGAAAGTATACATTGAGAGAAGACATGTGGACTCACTCATATGCACATACTCATCCACAAGATCACCCGGAATTCCATATGCAAGCATGTGAATAGCCGCAGTGCATTTCTGATAAGAGGAAAAGCCAAGCCTGCCAACTGCATCCTCTTTACATTCAAAGTATGGGTCATATGCAATCACTCCTTCCCGAATACGATTGACCACATGCCTCCTCATTTAGAAGCGGCGACGAAATTGATGTGGTTTGTAGAGTGTGGTTCTCTCAAAGTAATCGAAATAGAGGAGGTGATGCCCTTTCTCCCTGTTGCGGTTCAAGGCCGGAGCATGGCCGGGGATTGATCCCCTGAACCGAGGCCGCATCCTACTGATGTGGTCATGGACGACCAATGCTTCCACCACTATATCCTCATCGTCCGAGGACGAATCATCCGATGAACAAATGAAGTTGTGAAATAAGTACTCACCTCCGTTATCCATGGTACCTTGAGAGCAAAACATCGAACACCTCGCGACCATGGTGGAGAGGCGGCCGAGACGTGACCGGAAAGGGGACGTCGAGCCCATTGGTAGGCAGCAAGGTGGACGACCGCGTGCACAGGGCGGAGCGACGACATGGGAGGTAGAAAAGGGGCGATTCTACCGACGGGCAAAGCAAGGTGGGCGATGGGGGTGGCGGCAAGGGGTTGAGGGTGGAGCAAGGAAAGGGGAGGAAGAAAAGGGGCTATGTCACCGACGGGTGGGCCAGGGGCAAACAAGGGCATGCGTCGCGCCCGTCCACGCGTGTTCGTTCGGTCACAAACGCGGCCCAAACTTGGGCCGGGAATAGGTCGAAATCGGACTGAAAATGGATATTTGTCCATTTGCTCCACGCATTGGGCCACGATTTGTGTCCGTTTACCCCCGAACAGACGCGAGCGGACGATTTGGGGTCATGCGTTGGAGTTGGCCTTAAGTTTAGCACGATTTCACCTACATAGGGATGGCAATGGGCCTCAAACCCGCCAAATCCATTGGGGTTTCATCTATTAGGGTATCGGGATGGGCCAAAAACATCCTCGTGAAGATATTTACCGAAGTAATTTATTCCCCATAGGGTACAATGGGATTGGACGATATCCTATGCCCCAGACCCAATACCCATCCGAGACCTGATTTTAACTGTGACCCCATGGGCAACCTTAAAATATTCAAATAAACTTGCAAAAACAAAAAGAGCCCTGAAGAAAACCTTAAACCTATCTCACATCATCACCTTAGCTGCCACCATGATCAAGAAGTCGTTAGCTAGATCGGCGTTAGCAAGACAAGGACAACATCATGTATATATGTTGATTATAGGGTACCATATGTATATGTGTATTTGTTTATGGGGATGGAGACCTAATGGGATCTCGTTCCCCATTGAGGCATGGGTATGGGGAAATTTCATCCCCAGCCATGTAAATGAGGATGGAGATGGGATGATGGGGAATAGATGGGGATGGGGATGGGGATGTTCTAGGTATTCCCCATAAGGGATTCCCATAGGGATTGTCCCTATTGCCGTCCCTGCCTACATTGATTTTTTTTGATCTGACCCATTTTGAAAGGTTACACGAAAGACGCCACAACCTATGGCATTTGACCCTAGCCCACACACAATAGCTGGCGCCAATGTGGCAAAGCGATACGCCATAGGAGCTGGTGTTTGCCCGAAACGCCACTTCTCTTGGCATTTGGCCCAACCCAGTCTATAGCATAATTAGCAACTAAACATATGATCAAATGGACTTGAGATACGTTTGCTAGCGTGTGCAACTGCGTACTAGAATCAATGGTTTTGAGTACTGTAACAAGCATTTTAATTATATTTTTATTTTGAATCGAGAACTGACTGATTATTTAGTGTAGTTAGTAGTAATAATGCTTGATTCTAACTAATTCCATATTGTTAGTCGGTGGGTATTTTTTTAATTTTTGTTTTGACCGGTGAGCTAACTGATTATTCAATGTAATTAGTAGAAATGTTTGCCCCTATCTAATTCTGCATTGTTAGTTGGCTTGTACTTAACCAAATGTTACTACATAAGTTAAATTAAAATAAAGAAACAACAAGACTACATGTGGTACCGGACGATGAGCTCGTACGCATGGCCACCCTGGCTTGCAGAACCTTTATCATTCTCCCGTCCGCTCTTGTTGTCGTTGTCGTTGTCGGTGTCATCGTTGGGTTCATTTATGCAAATCGGCACCTAATCGGGAGAATGTGTGTGGGCATCCAGCACAGACGGGACACAAGCCTCCCGACGATGGGCCTTCGCTCCGCTCTGCTCATGCGAAGTTGCCCTTTCACTACTACAGGATGCCGCTAACGCGATACTACGATCAGAGACCCTTCGAAGAAACTGTGTGCGATGCAATAATCGCAAACGGTGGTATAAATAACCGTAACAAATGTGCAAAACATTTGCGATCATGGATGCATCAAACACGGTTCAGATTTTAGATGCGTGTGCGATGCAGGGCATACAGTTCAGTTCACTGAACTGTTTACGTTGAGGAGTAACAAAAGAAACGGACAGCCAGATGAAGGTGTGTGGGATATACAACATACGGTTCACTCGAATGAACTATTTTGATTAGGCAATACAAAAGAAACGGTTAGCCAGGTCAAGGTGTGTGCGATATACGACATACGGTTCACTTGGATGAACTATTTTCAATTAGGCAATGCAACAGAAACGGTTCAACCAGTTCAAGGTGTGTGCAATGGAGGGCATACAGTTCATTCCTATAAACTATTTGTGTTGAGCCAAGAGAACAGAAATGTTTCACATAAACAAGATGTGTGTAATAGCGACAAACATCCAATTACATAGGTGGCTAATACACACATGACATTTCCACACACCAGAGTAAACTATTATATGCATAATTAACTAGGATAAACGATCATCTGATTATCATCTACTTCTTGTGCTAGCTCGATGTTCCTTCTATGCTAAGTTTTCATTAATTGATGCCATTTTATGAACACGCCACCGTTTCCCGCCATTTTCTCACCGGTTTCCCGCCACCTAGCGACATTGTGCATAAACCTAGGCGGCGCGCGACGCACGGAGGCAACAAGCACAACCTGTAGCACATCCACATTTTCCAAGCATGCCAACCCGCCAAAGCACCAGCTCTGCCATCAACCTCATCGACGAGGAAAACGAGCAGGCGCCACGGCCCATCGAGGCCAAGGCGCTCCCTGGCAACGCGATGGACGACGTCGTGATGCGCATCATCGCCAGGGTTGAGCAGACACTTGGCGCATGGCGCTTCAGCGCCGCGGATCAAGATAGGCATGTCAGTGCCGACAGGCTGCAGCTCGCCGCACAACATGATCGATGGCGCACCGCAGAGCAAGCTAGGTGCGTCCGCGCTGATAGGCTGCGGCTCACCGGACGACGAGACCGTTGGAGTGCCCCAGAGCGAGAGACGCGACGCGCCGCACCGCAAGAGCGGATCCATCAGTGCTTGCCTGCTGTCGAGAGGGCGTCGCAGCTGGGTACACATCCCGTCCGTACCCCCATTCCTTGCCAGGAGTGGGCAGAGGCCCTCTTCGCCATACTTGCACTAGAGGCCGGCCATGCCGTACTTGCAGCGGACGCCCGCCACGCCGTTCGCATGGGTCGCACCGTTCGCCTTGTCCGCGGCCCGCTCGATGCCAACGCGCTGGTCGGTAGACTCAACCGCCTCCTTGGCCCAGCTGTCCACCTAGGCGCAGTAGAGGAACATGACCGTCACATCCTCGAGCTGGTGATCTCCGATGAAATAGCCAACTTGGAGCTCGAGATCGCGCTCCATATGTACCGTGAGCGTGTCGACCGCTTGGACGAACGCATGCACGAGTTCAGGCAGAGCTAAGAGCTACCGTAGGCAAGGGCTGTTGGTCATGGTCTAATGGATGTGTTTTATTTTGTTGAGTCATTTCGACGTAGATAGCTATGTATTCACAGCAATCATAGTATTTCTCTATTTATTGTTCTATTTCAATGTGTGTACTCTGTTTTCCGTTTTTATACGTTCTATTTCAATGTGTGTACTCTATTTTCCATTCTTATATGTTCTGTTTAAATGTGTGTGTATACACTTTCCATTCTGTATATGTGGATGATAACAGCTAGATTCAAATTAGTATACAAAAACAGATAGAAAATGGAATTCATAATATATATATATATATATATATATATATATATATTGTTCATTAGTTCATCACATAATATATATATAATATCATCACATATACGTGATGAAACTTAAGTACTAGGTACAATGCATAAAATTGAAAACGAACAATACTAAAACTAATAATCCCTCCTGGGGCAGTATTCGGGTAGCCCCTCGCCAGCAGCTCCCTACTGCGCGCTGTCTTCCCAGTGCGGAGGCACTACTACGCCTCCTCCGTCTCGCAGCGCTTGACATACCGATCTGCCTTTTGCTGGTGAACGAGCGCGAATGATCTTGCCATTTCATTGGACGCCTACTACCTCTTCAGCATGCGTTGGTTTTCCCTTGAAGAGGAAAGAGTGATGCGGCAATGTAGCATAAGTATTTCCCTCGGCTTTTGAGAACCAAGGTATCAATCCAGTAGGAGACTACACGCAAGTACCTGCACGAACAATTAATAACCTTGCAACCAGCATGATAAAGGGGTTGTCAGTCCCTTCATGACCACTTGCAAAAGTGAGATCTGATAAAGATAATAAGATAAATATTTTTGGTATTTTTGTTTTATAGATTGAAAAGTAAAGATTGCAAAATAAATAGTAAACTAGAATTATAGATCGGAAACTTATATGATGTAAAGTAGACCCGGGGCCATAGGTTTCACTAGTGGCTTCTCTCATGATAGCATATATTACAATGGGTGAACAAATTACAGTCGAGCAATTGATAGAAAATCACATAGTTATGAGAATATCTAGGCATAATCATGAACATAGGCATCACGTCCGGGTCAAGTAGACCAAAATGATTCTGCATCTACTACTATTACTCCACACATTGACCACTATCCAGCATGCATCTAGAGTATTAAGTTCATAAGTACAGAGTAACGCATTAGGCAAGATGACATGATGTAGAGGGATAAAATCAAGCAATATGATATAAACCCCATATTTTTATCCTTGATGGCAACAATACAATACGTGCCTTGTTGCCCCTACTGTCACTGGGAAAGGACATCGCAAGATTGAACCCAAAGCTAAGCACTTCTCCCAGTGCAAGAAAGATCAACCTAGTTGGCCAAAACAAACTGATAATTTGAAGAGACTTGCAAAGATATCAAATCATGCATATAATAATTCAGAGAAGAATCAAATATTTTGCATAGATAATCTTGATCATAAACCCACAATTCATCGGATCTCGGCAAACACACCGCAAAAGAATATTACATCGAATAGATCTCTAAGAACATCGGGGAGAACTTTGTATTGAGATCCAAAGAGAGAGAGAGAAGAAGTCATCTAGCTAATAACTATGGACCCGAAGGTCTATGGTAAACTACTCACACATCATCGGAGAGGCTATGGTGTTGATGTAGAAGCCCTAGGTGATCGAATCCCCCCTCCGGCAGATCGCCGGAAAAGGCCCCAAGATGGGATCTCACGAGCATAGAAGGTTGCAACGGTGGAAAAGTGGTTTCGTGGCTCCCCTGGATGTTTTTAGGGTATAAGAGTATATTAGGCGAAAGAAGTAGGTCGGTGGAGCTCCGTGGGGCCCACGAGGGTGGGGGGCGCGCCTACCCCCTGGGCGCGCCTCCCTACCTCGTGGCCGCCTCGTTGCTTCCTTGACCTCCACTCCAAGTCTCCTCGATTGTGTTTGTTCCAAAAAAGATCCTCGCGAAGGTTTCGTTCCATTTGGATTCCGTTTGATATTCCTTTTCTGTGATACACTAAAATAGGCAAAAAAACAACAACTTGCACTGGGCCTCCGGTTAATAGGTTAGTCCCAAAAATAATGTAAAAGTGCATAATAAATCCCATTAAACATCCAAAACAGATAATATAATAGCATGGAACAATAAAAAATTATAGATACGTTGGAGATGTATCAACATCCTCAAGCTTAATTCCTGCTTGTTCTCAAGTAGGTAAATGACAAAAATAGAATTTTTGATGTGGAATGCTACCTAACATAATTTTCAATGTAATTATCTTTATTGTGGCATGAATGTTTAGATCCAAAAGATTCTGGACAAAAGTTTAATATTGACATAAAAATAATAATACTTCAAGCATGCAAACCAAGCAATTATGTCTTATCAAAATAACATAGCCAAAGAAAGCTTATCCCTACAAAATCATATAGTTTGGACATGCTTCATTTTCGTCACACAAAATGCTCCCATCATGCATAACCCCGATGAGAAGCCAAGCAATTGTTTAATACTTAGCCTTTTCAAACTCTTTCAACTTTCACGCAATATATGAGTGCGAGCCATGGACATAGCACTATGGGTGGAATAGAATATGATGATGGAGGCTGTGTGAGAATACAAAAAAGGAGAAAGTCTCACATTGATGCGGCTAATCAATGGGCTATGGAGATGCCCATCAATTGATGTCAATGCAAGGAGTAGGGATTGTCATGCAACGGATGCACTAGAGCTATAAATATATGAAAGCTCAACATAAAAACTAAGTGGGTGTGCATCCAACTTGCTTGCTCACGAAGACCTAGGGCATTTTGAGGAAGCCAATCATTGGAACATACAAGCCAAGTTCTATAATGAAAATTTCCCACTAGTATATGAAAGTGACAAAATAAGAGACTCTCTATCATGAAGATCATGGTGCTACTTTGAAGCACAAGTGTGGAAAAAGGATAGTAACATTGCCCCTTCTCTCTTTTTCTCTCATTTTTTTTATTTGGGCCTTTTTTCTTTTTTTGGCCTCTTTTTTCGTCTGTAATCTCATCCCGACTTGTGGGGGAATCATAGTCTCCATCATCGTTTCCTCACATGGGACAATGCTCTAATAATGAAAATCATCACACTTTTATTTACTTACAACTCAAGAATTACAACTCGATACTTAGAACAAAATATGACTCTATGTGAATGCCTTCGGTGGTGTACCGGGATGTGCAATGAATCAAGAGTGACATGTATGAAAGAATTATGAAGGTGGCTTTGCCACAAATACGATGTCAACTTCATGATCATGCAAAGCAATATGACAATGATGGAGCGTGTCATAATAAACAGAACGGTGGAAAGTTGCATGGCAATATATCTCGGAATGGCTATGGAAATGCCATAATAGGTAGGCATGGTGGTTGTTTTGAGGAAGATATAAGGAGGCTTATGTGTGATAGAGTGTATCATATCGAGGGGTTGGATGCACCAGTGTAGTTTGCACCAACTCTCAAGGTGAGAAAGGGTAATGCACGGTACCGAAGAGGCTAGCAATGATGGAAGGGTGAGAGTGCGTATAATCCATGGACTCAACATTAGTCATAAGGAACTCACATACTTATTGCAAAAATCTACAAGTCATCAAAACCAAGCACTACGCGCATGCTCCTAGGGGGGTAGATTGGTAGGAAAAGACCATCGCTCGTCCCCGACTGCCACTCGTAAGGAAAGCAATCAAAGAACACCTCATGCTTCAAATTTGTCACACAATGTTTACCATACGTGCATGCTACGCGACTTGCAAACTTCAACACAAGTATTTCTCAATTATATAATTACTCAACTAGCACAACTCTAATATTACCATCTTTATATCTCGAAACAACTATCAAGTATCCAACTTCTCATAGTATTTAATGCACCCTATATGAAAGTTTTTATTATACCCATCCTGGATGCCTATCATATTAGGACTAATTTCATAGCCAAAGCAAATTACCATGCTGTTCTAAAAGAATCTCAAAATAATATAAGTGAAGTATGAGAGATCAATAATTTCTATAAAATAAAACCACCACCGTGCTCTAAAAAGGTATAGGTGAAGCACCAGAGCAAAATTATCTAGCTCAAAAGATATAAGTGAAGCACATAGAGTATTCTAATAAATTCCGATTCATGTGTGTCTCTCCCAAAATGTGTGTACAGCAAGGATGATTGTGGTAAACCAAAAAGCATAGACTCAAATCATACAAGACTCTCCAAGCAAAACACCTATCATGTGGTGAATAAAAATATAGCCTCAAGTAAAGTTAACGATAGACGAAGACAAAAGAGGGGATGCTTTCCAGGGCATCCCCAAGCTTAGGCTTTTGGTTGTCCTTGAATTTTACCTTGGGGTTCCTTGGGCATCCCCAAGCTTAGGCTCTTGCCACTCCTTGTTCCAAAATCCATCAAATCTTTACCCAAAAACTTGAAAACTTCACAACACAAAACTCAACAGAAAAATCTCATGAGCTCCGTTAGTATAAGAAAACAAACCACCACTTTAAGGTACTGTAATGAAATCATTCCTTATTTATATTGGTGTTAAACCTATTGTATTCCAACTTCTCCATGGTCCATACCCCCCGATACTAGCCATAGATTCATCAAAATACGCAAACAACACACGAAAAACAGAATTTGTCAAAAACAGAACAGTTTGTAGTAATCTGTAGGTTTCGAATACTTTTGTAACTCCAAAATTCCTGAAAATTATAACATACTAAAAAATTTGTATACTGATCTACTGCAGTTGGAATTGGTATTTTATCGCTCTCTCGTAGAAAAATGAAAATTATTCTCGTGAGCGCATAATTTCTATTTTTTCAGCAAGATCAAATAACAATCATCCAAGAAGATCCTAAAGGCTTTACTTGGCACAAACACTAATTAAAACATAAGAACACAATTATAAAAGAGGATAGATGATTTATTTATTACTAAATATAAACAAAAATAAAATTGGGTTGCCTCCCAACAAGCGCTTTCGTTTAATGCCCCTAGCTAGGCATAAAGGCAAGAATATATCTAGGTATTGTCATCTTTGGTATGCAATCCATATGTGGCTCTCGTAATAGATTCATAAGGTAATTTAATTTTCTTTCTAGGAAAGTGTTCCATGCCTTTCCTTAACGGAAATTGGAATCTAATATTTCCTTCTTTCATGTCAATAATTGCACCAATCTTTTTAAGGAATGGTCTACCAAGAATAATAGGACATGTAGGATTGCAATCTATATCAACAACGATGAAATCTACGGGCGCATAATTCCTATTTTTAACAATGAGAACATCATTAATCCTTCCCATACGTCTCTTAATGGTGGAATCCGCAAGGTGCAAATTTAAAGAACAATCATCAAATTCACGGAAACCTAACACATCACACAAAGTTTTTGGAATCGTGGAAACACTAGCACCCAAATCACATAGAACATAGCATTCTTGATATTTAATCTTAATTTTAATAGTAGGTTCCCACTCATCATAAAGTTGTCTAGGGATAGAAATTTCTAATTGAAGTTTTTCTTCATAAGATTGCATTAAAGCATCAACGATATGTTTAGTAAAGGCCTTATTTTGATCATAAGCATGAGGAGAATTTAACACGGATTGCAACAAGGAAATACAATCTATCAAAGAGCAATTATCATAATTAAATTCCTTGAAATCCAAAACAGTGGGTTCATTGCTATGTGAAGTTTTGACCTCTTCAATCCCACTTTTACCAATTTTTGCATCAAGATCTAAAAACTCCGAATCATTGGGACACCTTTTAACTAAAGTAGACGCATCTCTATTCCCATTTTTATCAAGATTCATATTGGAAAACAAATATTTAACATGAGACACATCAATCACTTTTAGATCTTCATCATTATTATTATGGAAACTAGAAGAGCACGCTTTCACAAAGCAATCTTTTTTAGCACGCATCCTAGAGGTTCTTTCTTTGCAATCATCAATGGAAATTCTCATGGCTTTGAGAGACTCATTGGTATCATGCTTAGGTGGAATATATCTAAGTTTCAAAGAATCAACATCAAGAGAAATTCTATCCACGTTCCTAGCCAACTCATCAATCTTATGCAAAATTTCTTCAAGCAAAGCATTGAAATTCTTTTGCGAATTCATAAATTGTTTAACACTAGTCTCAAAATTAGAGGGCATATTATTAAAATTATCATAAGAGTTGTTGTAGGAATTGCCATAATTATTAGAGGAATTACTAGGGAACGACCTAGAATTAAAGTTTCCTCTATACGCGTTGTTACCAAAATTGTTCCTACCAACAAAATTCACATCCATAGATTCATTATTATTCTCAATCAATGTGGACAAAGGTATATCATTAGGATCAGAAGAAACACTTCTACTAGCAAACAATTTCATAAGGTCATCCATCTTTCCACTCAAAACATTAATCTCTTCAATAGCATGAACTCTTTTACTAGTGGATCTTTCGGTGTGCCATTGAGAATAATTAACCATAATATTGTCTAAGAGTTTAATAGCTTCTCCTAAAGTGATTTCCATAAAAGTGTCTCCCGAGGTAGAATCTAAAAGATTTCTAGAAGCAAAATTCAATCCGGCATAAAAATTTTGTATAATCATCCATAAATTCAAACCATGTGTAGGGAAATTACCTATGATTAATTTCATCCTCTCCCAAGCTTGTGAAACATGCTCATGCTCAAGTTGCTTAAAATTCATAATATCGTTTCTAAGAGAGATGATCTTGGCGGGAGGAAAATACTTAGAGATAAAATCATCTTTGCACTTATTCCATGAATCAATACTATTTTTAGGCAAAGAAGAGAACCAAGTTTTAGCACGATATCTAAGTAAAAACAAAAATAGATTCAATTTAATAATATCATTATCCACATCTTTCTTCTTTTGCATATAACACAAATCAACAAAGTTTTTAGATGGGTAGTGGCATCTTCACTAGGAAGGCCAGAAAATTGATCATTCATAACAAGATTCAACAAAGCGGTATTGATTTGACAAGATTCAACATCGGTAGTAGGAGCAATCGGAGTGCTAATAAAATCATTATTGTTAGTATTGGAAAAGTCACATAATTTAGTATTGTCTTGAGCCATTGTGACAAACAATCAATCCAACACACAAGCACAGAAGAAGCAAGCAAAAGAAAAACGAATGGACAAAGGGCGAATAAAACGACAAAGGTGAAGTGGGGGAGAGGAAAACTAGAGGAAAATGGCAAATAATGTAATGTGAGGTATAAGAGTTTGTGATGGGTACTTGGTATGTCTTGACTTGAGCGTAGATCTCCCGGACAACAGCGCCAGAAATCCTTCTTGCTACCCCTTGAGCATGCGTTGGTTTTCCCTTGAAGATGAAAGGGTGATGCAGCAAAGTAGCATAAGTATTTCCCTCAGTTTTTGAGAACCAAGGTATCAATCCAGTAGGAGACTACACGCAAGTCGCCTAGTACCTGCACAAACAATCAAGAACCTTGCAACCGACGCGATAAAGGGATTGTCAATCCCTTCACGACCACTTGCAAAAGTGAGATCTGATAAAGAGAATAAGACAAATATTTTTGGTATTTTTGTTGTATATATTGAAAAGTAAAGATTGCAAAGTAAATAGTAAACTAGAATTATAGATCGGAAACTTATATGATGTAAAGTAGACCCGGGGGCCGTAGGTTTCACTAGTGGCTTCTCTCATGATAGCATATATTATGATGGGTGAACAAATTACTGCCGAGCAATTGTTAGAAAAGCGCATAGTTATGAGAATATCTAGGCATGATCAGGAACATAGGCATCACGTCCGTGTCAAGTAGGCCGAAATGATTCTGCATCTACTACTATTACTCCACACATCGACCGCTATCCAGCATGCATCTAGAGTATTAAGTTCATAAGAACAGAGTAACACATTAGGCAAGATGACATGATGTAGAGGGATAAACTCAAGCAATATGATATAAACCCCATCTTTTTATCCTCGATGGCAACAATACAACACGTGCCTTGCTGCCCCTACTGTCACTGGGAAAGGACACCGCAAGATTGAACCCAAAGCTAAGCACTTCTCCCATTGCAAGATAGATCAATATAGTAGGCCAAACCAAACTGATAATTCGAAGAGACTTGCAAAGATATCAAATCATGCATATAAGAATTCAGAGAAGAATCAAATATTTTGCATAGATAATCTTGATCATAAACCCACAATTCATCGGATCTCGGCAAACACACCGCAAAAGAATATTACATCGAATAGATCTCCAAGAACATCGAGGAGAACTTTGTACTGAGATCCAAAGAGAGAGAAGAAGCCATCTAGCTAATAACTATGGACCCGAAGGTGTGTGGTAAACTACTCACACATCATCAAACAGGCTATGGTGTTGATGTAGAAGCCCTCCGTGATCGAATCCCCCTCCGGCAGACCGCCGGAAAAGGCCCCAAGATGGAATATCACGGGCACAGAAGGTCGCGGTTTCGTGGCTCCCCTGGATGTTTTCAGGGTATAAGAGTATATTAGGCGAAAGAAGTAGGTCAGTGGAGCTCCGTGGGGGTCATGAGGGTGGGGGGCGCGCCTACCCCTTGGGCGCGCCTGCCTACCTCGTGGCCGCCTTGTTGCTTCCTTGACCTCCATTCCCAGTCTCCTGGATTGCGTTTGTTCCAAAAAAAGATTCTCGCAAAGGTTTCCTTCCGTTTGGATTCCGTTTGATATTCCTTTTCGGTGAAACACTAAAATAGGCAAAAAAAACAGCAACTGACACTAGGCAAAAAACAACAACTTGCACTGGGCCTCCGGTTAATAGGTTAGTCCGAAAAATAATATAAAAGTGCATAATAAAGCCCATTAAACATCCAAAATAGATAATATAATAGCATGGAACAATCAAAAATTATAGATATGTTGGAGACGTATCAGCATCCCCAAGCTTAATTCCTTCTCGCTCTCGAGTAGGTAAATGATAAAAACAGAATTTTTGATGTGGAATGCTACCTAACATAATTTTCAATGTAATCCTCTTTATTGCGGCATGAATGTTTAGATCCAAAAGATTCTAGACAAAAGTTTAATATTGACATAAAAATAATAATACTTCAAGCATGCTCACCAAGAAATTATGTCTTATCAAAATAACATAGCCAAAGAAAGCTTATCCCTACAAAATCATGTAGTTTGTCCATGCTTCATTTTCGTCACACAAAATTCTCCCATCATGCACAACCCTCATGACAAGCCAAGCAATTGTTTCATACTTAGCCCTTTCAAACTCTTTCAACTTCATGCAATATATGAGCGCGAGCCATGGACATAGCACTATGGATGGAATAGAATATGATGATGGAGGTTGTGTGAGAATACAAAAAGGAGAAAGTCTCACATTGACGCGGCTAATCAACGGTCTATGGAGATGCCCATCAATTGATGTCAATTCAAGGAGTAGGGATTGCCATGCAACAGATGCACTAGAGCTATAAATATATGAAAGCTCAACAAAAGAAACTAAGTGGGTGTGCATCTAACTTGCTTGCTCACGAAGACCTAGGGCATTTTGAGGAAGCCCATCATTGGAATATACAAGCCAAGTTCTATAATGAAGAATTCCCACTAGTATATGAAAGTGACAAAATAAGAGACTCTCTATCATAAAGATCATGGTGCTACTTTGAAGCACAAGTGTGGAGAAAGGATAGTAACATTGCCCCTTCTATCTTCTTCTCTCATTTTTCTTATTTGGGCCTTTTTATGGCCTCTTTTTTTCGTCCGGAATCTCATCCCGACTTGTGGGGGAATCATAGTCTCCATCATCCTTTCCTCACATGGGACAATGCTCTAATAATGAAAATCATCACACTTTTATTTACTTACAACTCAAGAATTACAACTCGATACTTAGAACAAAATATGACTCTATGTGAATGCCTCCGGCGGTGTACCGGGATGTGCAATGAATCAAGAGTGACATGTATGAAAGAATTATGAAGGTGGATTTGCCACAAATACGATGTCAACTTCATGATCATGCAAAGCAATATGATAATGATGGAGCGTGTCATAATAAACAGAACGGTGGAAAGTTGCATGGCAATATATCTCGGAATGGCTATGGAAATGCCATAATAGGTAGGTATGGTGGCTGTTTTGAGGAAGACATAAGGAGGCTTATGTGTGATAGAGCGTATCATATCACGGAGTTGGATGCACCGACGAAGTTTGCAGCAATTCTCAAGGTGAGAAAGGGCAATGCACGATACCGAAGAGGCTAGCAATGATGGAAGGGTGAGAGTGCGTACAATCCATAGACTCAACATTAGTCATAAAGAACTCACATACTTATTGCAAAAATCTACAAGTCATCAAAATCAAGCACTACGTGCATGCTCCTAGGGGGGTATATTGGTAGAAAAGACCATCACTCGTCCCTGACCGCCACTCATAAGGAAAGCAATCAAAGAACACCTCATGCTTCAAATTTGTCACACAACGTTTACCATACGTGCATGCTACGGGACTTGCAAACTTCAATACAAGTATTTCTCAATTCCACAATTACTCAAGTAGCATGACTCTAATATTACCATCTTTATATCTCAAAACAACTATCAAGTATCAAACTTCTCATAGTATTTAATGCACTCTATATGAAAGTTTTTATTATACCCATCCTGGATGCCTATCATATTAGGACTAATTTTATAGCCAAAGAAAATTACCATGCTGTTATAAAAGACTCTCAAAATAATATAAGTGAAGCATGAGATATCAATAATTTCTATAAAATAAAACCACCACCGTGCTCTAAAAAGGTATAAGTGAAGCACTAGAGCAAAATTATCTAGCTCAAAAGATATAAGTGAAACACATAGAGTATTCTAATAAATTCTGATTCATGTGTGTCTCTACCAAAAGGTGTGTATATAAAGGATGATTGTGGTAAACTGAAAATTAAAGACTCAAATCATACAAGATGCTCCAAGCAAAACACATATCATGTGGTGATTAAAAATACAGCCTCAAGTAAAGTTACCGATAGATGAAGACGAAAGAGGGGATTCCTTCCGGGGCATCCCCAAGCTTAGGCTTTTTGTTGTCCTTGAATTTTACCTTGGGGTGACTTGGTTATCCCCAAGCTTAGGATCTTGCCACTCCTTGTTCCAAATCCATCAAATCTTTAGCCAAAAACTTGAAAACTTCACAACACAAAACTCAACAGAAAATCTCATGAGCTCTGTTAGTATAAGAAAACAAGCCACCACTTTAAGGTACTGTAATGAACTCATTCCTTATTTATATTGGTGTTAAACCTACTGTATTCCAACTTCTCTATGGTTCATACCCCCCGATACTAGCCATAGATTCATCAATATAAGCAAACAACACATGAAAAACAGAATCTGTCAAGAACAGAACAGTCTTTAGTAATCTGTAGGTTTCGAATACTTCTGTAACTCCAAAAATCCTGAAAAATTAGGAAGTCCTAAATAATTTGTATATTGATCTACTGCATTTGGAATTGGTATTTTATCTCTCTCTTATAGAAAAATGAAAATTATTCTCGTGAGCGCATACTTTCTGTTTTTTTAGCAAAATCAAATAAGAATCATCCAAGAAGATCCTAAAGGCTTTACTTGGCACAAACATTAATTAAAAAATAAAAACACAATCATTACAAAGGATATATGATTAATTTATTATTAAACAGGAACAAAAATCAACGAACAAAAATAAAATTGGGTTGCCTCCCAACAAGCGCTTTCGTTTAACGCCCATAGCTAGGCATAAAGGTAAGAATAGATCTAGGTATTGTCATCTTTGGTATGCAATCCATATGTGGCTCTCATAATAGATTCATAAGGTAAGTTAATTTTCTTTCTAGGAAAGTATTCCATGCCTTTCTTTAACGGAAATTGGAATCTAATATTTCCTTCTTTCATGTCGATAATTCCACCAATCGTTCTAAGGAAAGGTCTACCAAGAATAATAGGACATGTAGGATTGCAATCTATATCAAGAACGATGAAATTTACGGGCACATAATTCCTATTTACAACAATAAGAACATCATTAATCCTTCCCATAGGTTTCTTAATTGTAGAATCCGCAAGGTGCAAATTTAAAGAACAATCATCAAATTCACGGAAACCTAACACATCACACAAAGTTTTGGGAATCGCAGAAACACTAGCAGCCAAATCACATCAAGCATAGAATTCATGATCTTTAATATTAATTTTAATAGTAGGTTCCCACTCATCATAAATTTTTCTAGGGACAGAAACTTCTAATTCAAGTTTTTCTTCATAAGATTGCATTAAATCATCAATGATATGTTTAGTAAAGGCCTTATTTTGATCATAAGCATGAGGAGAATTTAACACGGATTGCAACAAGGAAACACAATCTATAAAAGAGCAATTATCATAATTAAATTCCTTTAAATCCAAAATAGTGGGTTCATTGCTATGTAAAGTTTTGACCTCTCCAATCCACTTTTACCAATTTTTGCATAAAGATCTAAAAACTCCGAATCATTAGGACGCCTTTTAACTAAAGTTGACTCATCTCCAGTCCCATCTTTATCAAGATTCATATTGGAAAACAAAGATTTAACATGAGACACATCAATCACTTTTATATCTACGTCATTATTATTATGGAAACTAGAAGAACACGCTTTCACAAAGCAATCTTTTTTTGCACGCATCCTAGCGGTTCTTTCTTTGCACTCATCAATGGAAATTCTCATGGATTTGAGAGACTCATTGATATCATGCTTAGATGGAATAGATCTAAGTTTCAAGAATCAACATCAAGATAAATTCTATCCACGTTCCTAGCCAACTCATCAATCTCAAGCAATTTTTCTTCAAGCAAAGCATTGAAATTATTTTGCAAATTCATAAATTGTTTAACACTAGTCTCAAAATTAGAGGGAATCTTATTAAAATTTCCATAAGTGTTGTTGTAGGAATTGCCATAATTATTAGAGGAATTACTAGGGAACGGCCTTGAATTAAAGTTTACTCTATACGTGTTGTTACCAAAATTGTTCCTACCAACAAAATTCACATCCATAGATTCATTATTATTCTCAATCAAGGTGGACAAAGGCATATCATTAGGATCAGAAGAAACACTTTTACTATCAAACACTTTCATAAGTTCATCCATCTTTCCACTCAAAACATTAGTCTCTTCAATAGCATGAACTTTTTTACTAGTGGATCTTTCGGTGTGCCATTGAGAATAATTAACCATAATATTGTCTAAGAGTTTAGTAGCTTCTCCTAAAGTGCTTTCCATAAAAGTGCCTCCTGCGGCCGAATCTAAAAGATTTCTAGAAGCAAAATTCAATCTGGCATAAAAAAATTGTATAGTCATCAGTAAATTCAAACCATGTGTTGGGCAATTATGTAGTATTAATTTCATCCTCTCCCAAGATTTTGCAACATGCTCATGCTCAAGTTGCTTAAAATTCATAATATCGTTTCTAAGAGAGATGATCTTAGCGGGAGGAAAATACTTAGAGATAAAAGCATCTTTGCACTTATACCATGAATCAATACTATTTTTAGGCAAAGAAGAGAACCAAGTTTTAGCACGATCTCTAAGTGAGAACGGAAATAGCTTCAATTTAACAACATCATTATCCACATCTTTCTTCTTTTGCATATCACACAAATCAACGAAGTTGTTTAGATGGGTAGTGGCATCTTCACTAGGAAGGCCAGAAAATTGATCTTTCATAACAAGATTCAACAAAGCGATATTGATTTCACAAGATTCATCATCGGTAGTACGAGCAATCAGAGTGCTAATAAAATCATTATTGTTGGTATTGTAAAAGTGACATAATTTAATATTGTCTTGAGCCATTGTGACAAATAATCAATCAAACACACAAGCACAGAAGAAGCAAGCGAAAAAAATGAACGGAAAAAGGGCGAATAAAACGACAAAGGTGAACTAGGGGAGAGGAAAACGAGAGGCAAATGGCAAATAATGTAATGCGAGGGATAAGAGTTTGTGATGGGTACTTGGTATATCTTGACTTGAGCGTAGATCTCCCCGGCAACTGCGCTAGAAATCCTTCTTGCTACCCCTTGAGCATGCGTTGGTTTTCCCTTGAAGAGGAAAGGGTGATGCAACAAAGTAGCATAAGTATTTCCCTCAGTTTTTGAGAACCAAGGTATCAATCCAGTAGGAGACTACACGCAAGTCGCCTATTACCTGCACAAACAATCAAGAACCTTGCAACCAATGTGATAAAGGGGTTGTCAATCCCTTCACGGCCACTTGCAAAACTGAGATCTGATAAAGATAATAAGATAACTATCTTTGGTATTTTTGTTGTATAGATTGGAAAGTAAAGATTGCAAAATAAATAGTAAACTAGAATTATAGATCGGAAACTTATATGATGTAAAGTAGACCGGGGGGCCATAGGTTTCACTAGTGGCTTCTCTCATGATAGCATATATTACGGTGGGTGAACAAATTACTGTCGAGCAATTGATTGAAAAGCGCATGGTTATGAGAATATCTAGGCATGATCATGAACATAGGCATCACGTCCGTGTCAAGTAGACCGAAACGATTCTGCATCTACTACTATTACTCCACACATCGACCGCTATCCAACATGCATCTAGAGTATTAATTTCATAAGAACAGAGTAATGCATTAGGCAAGATGACATGATGTAGAGGGATAAACTCAAGCAATATGATATAAACCACATCTTTTTATCCCCGATGGCAACAATACAATACGTGCCTTGCTGCCCCTACTGTCACTGGGAAACGACACCGCAAGACTGAACCCAAAGCAAAGCACTTCTCCCGTTGCAAGAAAGATCAATTTGGTAGGCCAAACCAAACTGATAATTCGAAGAGACTTGTAGAGGTATCAAATCATGCATATAAGAATTCAGAGAAGAATCAAATATTTTTGATAGATAATCTTGATCATAAACCCACAATTCATCGAATCTCGGCAAGCACCCCGCAAAAGAATATTACATCGAATAGATCTCCAAGAACATCAAGGAGAACTTTGTATTGAGATCCAAAGAGAGAGAAGAAGCCATCTAGCTAATAACTATGGACCCGAAGGTCTATGGTAAACTACTTACACCTCATCGGAGAGGCTATGGTGTTGATGTAGAATCCCTCTGTGATTGAATCCCCCTCCGGCAGATCGCCGGAAAAGGCCCCAAGATGGGATCTCACGTGTACAGAAGGTTGCGGCGGTGGAAACGTGGTTTCGTGGCTCCCCTGGATATTTTCAGGGTATAAGAGTATATATAGGCGAAAGAAGTAGGTCGGTGGAGCTCCATGGGGCCCACGAGGGTGGGGGCGCGCCTTCCTACCTCGTGGCCGCCTCGTTGCCTCCTTGACCTCCACTCCAAGTCTCCTGGATTGCGTTTGTTCCAAAAAAAGATCCTCACGAAGGTTTCGTTCTGTTTGGATTCCATTTGATATTCCTTTTCTGTGAAACACTAAAATAGGCAAAAAAAACAACTGGCACTGGGCCTCCAGTTAATAGGTTAGTCCCAAAAATAATATATAAGTGCATAATAAAGCCCATTAAACATCCAAAACAGATAATATAATAGCATGGAACAATCAAAAATTATAGATACGTTGGAGACGTATCAACGCCCACCTCCATGCAGCGACGAGGCACCCAGCGCCTTTGACCTTCCTCACGAAGTACCCGTCTTCGTACACCTCCTCTGCATGACGATCGCGCTTGTTGGGGAACGCAGTATTTCAACAAAAATCCTATGATCACGCAAGATCTATCTAGGAGATGCATAGCAACAAGAGGGGAGAGTGTGTCCACATACCCTCGTAGACCGAAAGTGGAAGCTTTAAGTAACACGGTTGATGTAGTAGAACGTCTTCGCAATCCAACCGATCAAGTACCGAACGCACAACACCTCCATGATCTGCACACGTTCAGCTTGGTGACGTCCCTCGTACTCTTGATCCAGTTGAGGCCAAGGGAAGTTTCGTCAGCACGACGGCGTGATGACGGTGATGATGAAGTTACCGACGCAGGGCTTCGCCTAAGCACTACAACGATATGACCGAGGTGGAAATCTGTGGAGGGGGCACCGCACACGGCTAAGAAAACTATCAACTTGTGTGTTCTAGGATGACCCCTTGCCCCCGTATATAAAGGAGCAAGGGGGGAGGCCGGCCGGCCCTCATGGGGCGCGCCCCAAGTAGGATTCCTACTAGGAATAGGAATCCAATTCCTAGTAGGTTTCCAACAAGGGAAGAGAGGGGAGCGGCGCGGTCATCCCTAGGACCCTTCCTCTCTCTCACAAGGCCCATGTTGGCCCATTAGTTCCCCCGGGGTTTCCGATAAACCCCCGGCACTCCGATATTTATCCGGTGACCCCGGAACTCATCCGGTGTCCGAATAACATCGTCCAATATATTAATCTTTATGTATCGATCATTTCGAGACTCCTCGTCATGTCCGTGATCACATCTGGGACTCTGAACTACCTTCGGTACATCAAAACACATAAACTCATAATACCCTTCGTCATCGAACATTAAGCGTGCGGACCCTACGGGTTCGAGAACTATGTACACATGACCGAGACTCATCTCCGCTCAATAACCAATAGCGGAACCTAGATGCTCATATTGGTTCCTACATATTCTACGAAGACCTTTATCAGTCAAGCCGCATAACAACATACGTTGTTCCCTTTGTCATCGGTACGTTACTTGCCCGAGATTCGATTGTTGGTATCTCAATACCTAGTTCAATTTCATTACCGGCAAGTCTCTTTACTCGTTTCGTAATGCAACATCCCGCAACTAACTCATTAGTCACATTGCTTGCAAGGCTTATAATGATGTGCATTACCGAGAGGGCCCAGAGATACCTCTCCGATACACGGAGTGACAAATCCTAATCTCGGTCTATGACAACTCAACAAACACCATTGGAGACACCTGTAGAGCATCTTTATGGTCACCCAGTTACGTTGTGATGTTTGATAGCACACTAAGTGTTCCTCTGGTATTCGGGAGTTGCATAATCTCATAGTCATAGGAACATGTATAAGTTATGAAGAAAGCAATAGCAATAAACTAAATGATCATTGTTACATGGGTCAAGTCAATCACATCATTCTCCAATGATGTGACCATGTTCATCAAATGATAACTCATGTCTATGGTTAGGAAACTTAACCATCTTTGATTAACGAGCTAGTCAAGTAGAGGCATACTAGTGACACTCTATTTGTCTATGTATTCACACATGTACTAAGTTTCTGGTTAATACAATTCTAGCATGAATAATAAACATTTATCATGATATAAGGAAATATAAATAACTTTATTATTGCCTCTAGGGCATATTTCCTTCAGTCTCCCACTTGCACTAGAGTCAATAATCTAGACTACATGGTAATGATTCTTACACCCATGGAGTCTTGGTGCTGATCATGTTTTGCTCGTGAGAGAGGTTTAGTCAACGGGTCTGCAAGAGACTGATCCTTATGTATCTTGCAAATCTCTATGTCTCCCTCCTTGACTTGATTGTGGATGGAATTGAAGCGTCTCTTGATGTACTTGGTTCTCTTGTGAAATCTAGATTCCTTTGCCAAGGCAATTGCACCAGTTTTGTCACAAAAGATTTTCATTGGACCCGATGCACTAGGTATGACACCTAGATCGGATATGAACTCCTTCATTTGCTGCTTCCGTAGCAGCTATGTATTCCGCTTCACACGTAGATCCCGCCACGACGCTTTGCTTAGAACTGCACCAACTGACAGCTCCACCATTCAACAAAAATATGTACCCGGTTTGTGACTTAGAGTCATCCGGATCAGTGTCAAAGCTTGCATCGACGTAACCGTTTACGACGAGCTCTTTGTCACCTCATAAACGAGAAACATATCCTTAGTCCTTTTCAGGTATTTCAGGATGTTCTTGACCGCTGTCCAGTGATCCACTCCTGGATTACTTTGGTACCTCCCTGCTAAACTAATAGCAAGGTACACATCAGGTCTGGTACACAGCATTGCATACATGATAGAACCTATGGCTGAAGCATAGGGAATGACTTTCATTTTCTCTCTATCTTCGACAGTGGTCGGGCATTGAGTCTGACTCAACTTCACACCTTGTAACACAGGCAAGAACCCTTTCTTTGCTTGATCCATTTTGAACTTCTTCAAAACTTTATCAAGGTATGTGCTTTGTGAAAGTCCAATTAAGCGTCTTGATCTATCTCTATAGATCTTGATGCCCTATATATAAGCAGCTTCACCGAGGTCTTTCATTGAAAAATTCTTATTCAAGTATCCTTTTATGCTATTCAGAAATTCAGTATCATTTCTGATCAACAATATGTCATCCACATATAATATCATAAATGCTAGAGAGCTCCCACTCACTTTCTTGTAAATACAGGCTTCTCCAAAAGTCTGTATAAAACCATATGCTTTGATCACACTATCAAAGTGTATATTCCAACTCCGAGATGTTTGCACCAGTTCATAAATCGATCATTGGAGCTTACACACTTTGATAGCACACATTTTGGATTGACAAAACCTTCTGGTTGCATCATATACAACTCTTCTTTAAGATATCCATTAAGGAATGCAATTTTGACATCCATTTGCCAAATTTCATAACCATAAAATGCAGCAATTGCAAACATGATTCGGGCGGACTTAAGCATCGCTACGGGTGAGAAGGTTTCATCGTAGTCAACTCCTTGAACTTGTCGAAAACCTTTCGCAACAAGTCGTGCTTTGTAGATAGTAACATTATCGTCAGCGTCAGTCTTCTTCTTGAAGATCCATTTATTCTCTATGGCTTGCCGATCAACGGGAAAGTCAACCAAAGTCCACACTTTGTTCTCATACATGGATCCCATCTCAGATTTCATGGCCTCAAGCCATTTTGCAGAATCTGGGCTCATCATCGCTTCCTCCTAGTTCGTAGGTTCGTCATGGTCAAGTAACATGACTTCCGGAACAGGATTACCGTACCACTTTGGTGTGGATCTTACTCTGGTTGACCTACGAGGTTTGGTAGTAACTTGATCAGAAGTTTCATGATCATCATCATTAGCTTCCTCACTAATTGGTGTAGGAATCACAGGAACTGATTGCTGTGATGGACTACTTTCCAATAAGGGAGTAGGTACAATTACCCCATCAAGTTCTACTTTCCTCCCACTCACTTCTTTCGAGAGAAACTCCTCCTCTAGAAAGGATCCATTCTTAGCAACGGATATCTTGCCTTCGGATCTGTGATAGAAGGTGTACCCAACAATCTCTTTTGGGTATCCTATGAAGACACATTTTTCCGATTTGGGTTCGAGCTTATCAGGTTGAAGCTTTTTCACATAAGCATCGCAGCCCCAAACTTTAAGAAACGACAACTTGGGTTTCTTGCCAAACCACAGTTCATAAGGTGTCATCTCAACGGATTTCGATGGTGCCCTATTTAACTTGAATGCAGCCGTATCTAAAGCATAACCCAAAAAGGATAGCGGTAAAGTAGTAAGAGACATCATAGATCGCACCATATCTAACAAAGTATAGTTACGACGTTCGGACACACCATTACGTTGTGGTGTTCCAGGTGGCATGAGTTGCGAAACTATTCTGCATTGTTTCAAATGAAGACCAAACTCGTAACTCAAATATTCTCCTCCACGATCAGATCGTAGAAACTTTATTTTCTTATTACGATGATTTTCCACTTCACTCTGAAATTCTTTGAACTTTTCAAATGTTTCAGACTTATGTTTCATCAAGTAGATATACCCATATCTGCTCAAATCATCTGTGAAGGTCAAAAAATAACGATACCCACCACGAGCATCAACACTCATCGGACCGCATACATCAGTATGTATTATTTCCAATAAGTCTGTTGGTCGTTCCATTGTTCCGGAGAACGGAGTCTTAGTCATCTTGGCCATGAGGCATGGTTCGCAAGCATCAAGTGATTTCAAAAGTCCATCAACATGGAGTTTCTTCATGCGCTTTACACCAATATGACCTAAACGGCAGTGCCACAAATAAGTTGCACTATCATTATTAAACTTAATATCTTTTGGCTTCAATACTATGAATATGTGTATCACTACTATCAAGATTTAGTAAAAATAGACCACTCATCAAGGGTGCATGACCATAAAAGATATTACTCATATAAATAGAACAACCATTATTCTCTGATTTAAATGAATAACCATCTCGCATCAAACAAGATCCAGATATAATGTTCATGCTTAATGCTGGCACCAAATACCAATTATTCAGGTCTAAAACTAACCCCAAAAGGTAGATGTAGAGGTAGAGTGCCGAGGGCGATCACATCGACTTTGGAACCATTTCCCACGTACATCGTTGCCTCGTCTTTAGCCAATCTTCGCTTAATCCGTAGCCCATGTTTCGAGTTGCAAATATTAGCAACATAACCAGTATCAAATACCCAGGCGCTACTGCAAGCATTAGTAAGGTACACATCAATAACATGTATATCAAATATACCTTTCACTTTGCCATCCTTCTTATCCGCCAGATACTTGGGGCAGTTCCGCTTCCAGTGACCAGTCCCTTTGCAGTAGAAGCACTCATTCTCAGGCTTAGGTCCAGACTTGGGATTCTTCACTTGAGCAACAACTTGCTTGTTGTTCTTCTTGAAGTTCCCCTTCTTCCCTTTTCCCATCTTCTTGAAACTGGTGGTCTTATTGACCATCAACATTTGATGCTCCTTCTTGATTTCTACCTCCGCAGCCTTTAGCATTGCGAAGAGCTCGGGAATTGTCTCATCCTTATCCATCCCTTGCATATTATAGTTCATCACGGAGCTCTTGTAGCTTGGTGGCAGTGATTGAAGAACTCTGTCAATGACACTATCATCAGGAAGATTAACTCCCAGCTGTGTCAAATGGTTGTGGTACCCAGACATTCTGAGTATATGTTCACTGACAGAACTATTCTCCTTCATTTTGCAACTGTAGAACTATTGGAGACTTTATATCTCTCAATCAGGGCATTTGCTTGAAATATTAACTTCAACTCCTGGAACATCTCATATGCTCCATGACGTTCAAAACGTTGTTGAAGTCCCGGTTCTAAGCCGTAAAGCATGGCACACTGAACTATCGAGTAGTCATCATCTTTGCTTTGCCAGACGTTCTTAACGTCGTCAGCAGCATCTGCAGCACACTTGTTACCCAGCGGTGCTTCCAGGACGTAATTCTTCTGTGCAGCAATGAGGATAATCCTCAAGTTAGGGACCCAGTCCATGTAATTGCTACCATCATCTTTCAACTTAGCTTTCTCTAGGAACGCATTAAAATTCAACGGAATAACAGCACAGGCCATTTATCTACAACAACATAGACATGCAAAATACTATCAGGTACTAATATCATGATAAATTAATGTTCAATTAATCATATTACTTAAGAACTCCCACTTAGATAGACATCCCTCTAATCATCTAAGTAATCACGTGATCCATATCAACTAAACCATGTCCGGTCATCACGTGAGATGGAGTAGTTTTCAATGGTGAACATCACTATGTTGCTCATATCTACTATATGATTTACGCTTGAACTTTCGGTCTCAGTGTTCTGAGGCCATATTTGCATATGCTAGGCTTGTCAGGTTTAACCTGAGTATTCTGCTTGTGCAAAACTGGCTTGCACCCGTTGTATGTGAATGTAGAGCTTATCACACCCGATCATCACATGGTGTCTTGGCACGACGGACTATAGCAATAGTGCATAGTCAAGGAGAACACTTGTACCTTGAAATTTAGTGACAGATCATCTCATAATGCTACCGCCGTACTAAGCAAAATAAGATGCATAAAGGATAAACATCACATGCAATCAAATAAGTGATATGATATGGCCATCATCATCTTGTTCCTTTTGATCTCCATCTCCAAAGCACCGTCATGATCACCATCGTCACCGGCTTGACACCTTGATCTCCATCGAAGCATCGTTGTCGTCTCGCCAACTATTGCTTCCACGACTATCGCTACCACTTATTGATAAAGTAAAGCAATTATATGGCGATTGCATTTCATACAATAAATCCACAACCATATGGCTCTTGCCAGTTGCTGATAACTGTGTTACAAAACATGATCATCTCATACAACAATTTATATAATCACGTCTTGACCATATCACGTCACAACATGCCCTGCAAAAAGAAGTTAGATGTCCTCTACTTTGTTGTTGCAAGTTTTATGTGGCTGCTACGGGCTTATGGCAAGAACCGTTCTTACCTACGCATCAAAACCACAACGTAGTATAGTGATTTCTTTTTGATATTCAGAAAGAACCCTATTCATTGAAACCGATTCAACTAAAGTTTGAGAAACAGACACCCACTAGCCACCTGCGTGCGAAGCACGTCGGTAGAATCAGTCTCGCGTAAGCGTACGCGTAATGTTGGTCTGAGCCGCTTCATGCAACAATACGCTGAATCAGGAACCAACTAGTGACGGCAAGCAATATGTATATACCCATGCCCACAACTCCTTTGTGTTCTACTCGTGCATATAACATCTACGCATAGACCTGGCTCGAATGCCACCATTGGGGAACACAGTATTTCAAAATTTTCCTATGATCACGCAAGATCTATCTAGGAGATGCATAGAAATGAGAGGGAGAGTTTGTCCACGTACCCTCGTAGACCGAAAGCAGAAGCATCAAGTAACGTAGTTGATGTAGTCGAACATCTTCGCGATCCAACCGATCAAGTACCGAATGCACGACACCTCAGTGATCTGCACACGTACAGCTTGGTGACGTCCCTCATAGTCTTGATCCAGTTGAGGCCGAGGGAGAGTTTTGTCAGCACGACGGTGTGATGACGGTGATGATGAAGTTATCGATGCAGGGCTTCTCCTAAGCACTACAACGATATGACCGAGGTGGAGATCTGTGGAGGGGGGCACCGCACACGGCTAAGACAACTGTCAACCTGTGTGTTCTAGGGTGCCCCCTTGCCCCTGTATATAAAGGAGCAAGGGGGACGCCGGCCAGCCCTCATGGGGCGCGCCCCAAGTAGGATTCCTACTAGGAATAGGAATCCTATTCCTAGTAGGATTCCAACAAGGGAAGAGAGGGGGAAGGAAGGAGAGGGAGAGAGGGAGAAGGAAAGGGAGGGGGCGCCGCCCCCTCCTAGTCCAATTCGGACTCCTCAAGGGGGGGGGCACGGCCAGCCCTAGGGCCCTCTCCTCTCTCTCTCTCTCTCACAAGGCCCATGTTGGCCCATTAGTTCCCCGGGGTTTCCGATAAACCCCCGACACTTCAATATTTATCCGGTGACCCCGGAACTCATCCGGTGTCCGAATAACATCGTCCAATATATCAATCTTTATGTTTCAACCATTTCGAGACTTCTCATCATGTCCGTGATCACATCCAAGACTCCAAACTACGTCCGGTACATCAAAACACATAAACTCATAATACCGATCGTCATCGAACGTTAACCGTGCGGACCCTATGGGTTCGAGAACTATGTAGACATGACCGAGACTCATCTCCGGTCAATAAACAATAGCGGAACCTGGATTCTCATATTGGTTCCTACATATTCTACGAAGATCTTTATCGGTCAAACCACATAACAACATACGTTGTTCCCTTTGTCATCGGTATGTTACTTGCCCGATATTCGATCGTCGGTGTCTCAATACCTAGTTCAATCTTATTACCGGCAAGTGTCTTTACTCGTTCCATAATGCAACATCCCGCAACTAACTCATTAGTCACATTGCTTGCAAGGCTTATAGTCATGTGCATTACCGAGAGGGCCCAGAGATACCTCTCCGATACACGAGTGACAAATCCTAATCTTGATCTATGCCAACTCAACAAACACCATTGGAGACACCTGTAGAGCATCTTTATAGTCACCCAATTATGTTGTGATGTTTGATAGCACACTAAGTGTTCCTCTGGTATTCGGGAGTTGCATAATCTCATAGCCATGGGAACATGTATAAGTTATGAAGAAAGCAATAACAATAAACTAAACGATCATAGTGTTAAGATAACGGATGGGTCAAGTCAATCACATCATTCTTTAATGATGTGATTTCGTTCATCAAATGACAACTCATGTCTATGGTTAGGAAACTTAACCATCTTTGATTAACGAGCTAGTCAAGTAGAGGCATACTAGTGACACTCTGTTTGTCTATGTATTCACACATGTAGTAAGTTTCCGGTTAATACAATTCTACAATGAATAATAAACATTTATCATGATATAACGAAATATAAATAACAACTTTCTTATTGCCTCTAGGGCATATTTCCTTCAACGCCCGCCCCAAAGCTCCGCCACCTGCTTTTTTCCAGGCGGCATCACGGGCTTCACAGGCCGCGTGGTACCTGGCTTCCTCCTCCGCCATCTTCTTCTTGAACGCCTCTTGCCTAGCTTTCTCAGCTGGTGAAAGTGACTTCCACAGAGAAAGATTGTATGTGGCACCCTGATCTGCATGGAGCAGGGGCCTTCGCACGTCAACCGAGGATAACACCTGACGCACGACAGGTCCAAGATACAGCATTCCAGGTACAAGAATATTCATCAAACACATATAGAAATGATTACGTCATTGATGAATACAATTAGCTGGCATAGCCCTAAGGCTATTTAAATGGAGGCGGAAGTCTTGGTTTGGCGGCTCATCAACTCTGGCTGGGCTCCATAACTCACAGGACTAGCAAGGTTACGGCCTAGCGCGACCACTCAAATAATCTAGGTACAACCTACAAGCTGGCATGACACGCTAGGTCAGTACATTGAATGTACTTGCAAGACAACCAAATACATAGCATCCAAACAAGCAGAAGACAAGGCAAGAACCAAGTGCATGCAACAACCTATCTCATACCAATTACTAAACATGGCATGATATAGATCAACTAAGCATTAACAACATCATAGCATCTACTAACATGGCAGTAACATGGCATATCTCAACATGCTTCTAACATGGCAATAGAAAAAGATATCATATCATCTCAATCATGGCATACTTTAACACATCAATCAAAGCATGGCATGGCATCATGAAACTATGCTGAATATAAACCACCGGTCATATCCAATGCAGACATAGCATGTTAACTTTATGCAACCATCTTCTGTTCTACCATGGTTCTTTAAATGCAAACATATTACTCATGCAATGCAACCAAACTTGTGCACTGAGTCCCTCGGACTCTCTTGCCAATGGGTTGCCTCGCAACTGAACGGTGATCATGACGAATCACAAATGGAACCATACTCGGTTCAACGGGTTACCTTGTAACCAAATGATGATCACTCACGGATCACAAACGGAACCACACTTGGTTCAACACTCACCGATACCTCGTCTCGTGATCATATCAACACATCATCGTGATTGCTCACGACTGTCTCATAGTCCAAGTCACCACATTATTTGTTACACATTATTCATCAACAGAATTATTTCAGGTTTATCCTCCATTTCGACCAAGACCTGATAGTGTGACCTACTACGAACTGTGTTGCTATCAATGGACTTAATAAACACTCTGCAGAGGTAGCGCACTATACCCACACCACAGAACCCATGGCCTCGCACTCCCATTCGGGTGGACCAACGGCGTTCCGACAAAACCGACCTACTGCCATGACACTCTCCCGGCCACTCCGACCAACACCCCTTTTGGGTTCAGTCCTGGGTGGCCCCGTGCCTACCAAAGACACCAACGGCCACCGTCATGGCAAAACAAAACGGTCCCAAACGGGGACATGAGCTCAGAACCAAACCCGGGCACACAAGGCTTATGTCCGCCTACCTAATTAAGGTAGCACGCGCCCATAACCTTCCCTCATTGGAGGCACCGGCGAGAGGCACGACAATAGATCACATTAGGGCCTTCCCAAAAAGGCAAATGTGGCTGCACTGAAAAAGTTCGATTTGGCGGCACTATGACTCGATCCCATGGATGATGGAGGAGGTTTGTTATTATTAAGTCATATTATTATCTTCTCCATCATCATGAACATATTTAACACGAAGGCAACAATGAGCATGCATCATACAAATGCTTTAATAAAATACCAAGCTTCTCAAGTGAACAACTATAGCATAAAAACATGACAATACCAGGTACTAGCATACTAACAATGTATTACAATCATCATAACATTTTATAACGATGACATGAAAATAAAGTAGTAGTGACATAGCATTATCAATAACAACATTCAAATTATCATGGCAAAAGATATCCTGAAACACAAGCATGCATGAGAAGCATAACATAATAACTTCAGACGAAAACGATAAGAAACAACTGCAACTACACACACAAGGTGCAAGAAAAGTCAACATGCAAGTTCGGGGCTCATGATAAGAGGTTGGCTTGCCTAGGGTCAAGGAATACTCCGGGGATGAGTGCAATCAATCCTCGGAAAATTTTGCCAGAGAACGGTTCTCTCTCAGAGGGGCTGAATTAGAGCAAGGGTAAAATGGGCATTTTCAGAATGTGCAAACATCAAGAAAATAGTCCCATCAAAAAGAGCTTGACGAACAGAGAACATGAGTGCTAGAATCACCTCAATTGGAGTCACGATTGAAAAGTTGTGGCTGTTTGTTCATTAGGTAGAAAAGCAAACAAAATCTGTTCAATTCTGGCCTTAACGGGTGAACGTTCACAATATAAAGGATTCGGCCGACGGGGCTGAAAACAGAAAGGGCAGTTCAGATAATACGTCTTCATAACACTGAAAGCGTTTTCCTGACAGAAAAAGCAGGAAAGTACGCTTTCCTTACTCGAAGACGTACTCACCGGAAGTGCGCTTCCACTTAATCCAGTCAGCGGGTCCGCCACGTCAGCGCTGAGACAATTACAGGCGGGGCCCATGGCATCTTCCCTCTCCTCCCGCCTGGCCTTCTTCTCCAACGCGACACAGAGAACAGGGGCAGGCCGGCCGCCGACCTGGTCGTCGCCTCGCTGCTCCCCAGGGCCGGCTGACAGGCAGAGGGGCTCCGCCACTCCACGCCGCGCATGCTAGTGGCCGCGGGGTCGCGCAGAAGGCCCACAGCGCTGACGTCATGACTCGGGCGCCATGGCCGGAGCAAGGCAGGGTCAGGGTCGCACCGATAGGGCTTCTCCGGCGGAACTGGAGGGCGGCAGAGACTCTGCAGGATCCAGAGGGAGTAGGGGAGCCGAGGGGGATCAGCGGCAATGCTTCGGCCATGGAGTGGACAGGGGAGCTCCAAGGCAAGGGGGAGAGCTACGGGTGTCGAGGGGAGGAGTGGAAGGGGTCGGGGAAGCTGCAGATGAGCTCGAACGAGGCGCGGACGGGCTATATATAGCCGGGCGAGAGCACCTGAGCCGGGCACCGCCGAGCGCGTCCGGCCGAGGCTTTGCCGGCTGCAGCAGTCATGGGGGGGGGGCACGGGAAGCCGACGAGGAGGAAGCGGACGCGGCGCAGAGGCTCATGGAGACGAGTAGCACTTGCGGACGAGAGGAGGAAGAGGACACCGGGGAGGAAGGCGACGGTGCATAGGAGCGCGCTATGCGGCCATTGGAACGGCTCGCGGGAGAAGAAAACGGAGGGGGCCAGAGGTCCAGGGGAAGACGATGTCGAGGGAGAACTGTGGGGCATTAATGGCGAGGCTAGAGCCGGTCGGAGTAGCGCTGCCGACGAGAACAGTGGCTAGACCACCGTTTTGGGCTGGTTACACTCGTGGTCACCACGGACAAGGCACACTCTGGAGTTTTTGCTGATTCCAGCTCATGTCTACCGCGTGGTCCGTCGAAGATAGAGTGTTACTATGATAAGGAAACGGGCAAAGACAAATGGAACTGAGTAAACTAAGCTCCACAAGCTTGCTGTAGCAAGCTTGACCACATCCTACAGGTAAAACCAGAGAGGTTTAAATGTAAACTTGATGTCTGGGAGGTTTAGGCTAGCAAGGACTACAGTCCTGGGAATTATGAGGTAATTTGGACAAGTATTTAACACACTTGCAGTGCAACTGTCAAATCTGGCCCAGAAGCTAAATCAGGAAGAAGCACTCATTAGGAGTGTTGGATTGGGCTAAAACTTGGCAAAGCTTGATGATTTGGACATAGAATGATGCTGTAAGAATTTCATACCAAATGGGCTTGTCAAAATGGTACTTCCTTCACAACTATTATTTCTGCCCAAAAACTTCAGAAAAATCCTCAGGGCAAATGGCTAACTAAAATAAGCCAAAATCTTGTGGAGATAGGTTATATGAGTAGGAGAAGACTTGGGAAATTTTTTAGCCATAATGGAGCAAGAAAAAAATATACTTGCTTCACAAACTGAAAACTTGGACAAAATCAAAGAATTGCTAATGATATAGGATACTTAAATTTAGGTGGAGGCTAATGATATAGGATACTTGAGGAGATGGCAAAGTTTCATCCCATTTGGAAACTCTATGAAGGTACTTCCTTCACAAAGTTGCAATCTGGTCAGAAACTTTGAAAACTTGCATAGGGAGCTAAGATGAAAGGGTTGAGCTTATCTTTGGCATCCATGGGTTATTTAACAATGTTAATCACCCTGCCAAATTGCAGCTCAATTGGAACTAGGAATAAAGCACTTCCTTTGCAAAATTTCAGAGAAGGCAGAAACTTGCATTGGACCATGTGCCCAATTTTTGATTTGTGGAACATGAGACAAGAATGGAACTAGTGATTATATAGCAAGGACAAGCTCCACAATTTATGTGGGAATTTTCTCTGCTATAAAAATAGTAGTTCCTTTAGAAAATGGCAAAAATGCAATATTGGTATTAAATAGGAAAAGGCAATTTTCCTTATTTAATTATGGCCAATATCTTTGCCAGAGCTTGGATTAGGCATAAATATTAACTCCACCAATTCACGTGAATTTAGGAGATGGATAGCTATGCCTTTGGATTTTATTCCTCAGCAAAGCAAGAAAAGGAATAAATCATAATTCAAAAATATTGCATGGGACCTGGCAATATTTTTGCATATCCAAGGTTTACAAGGATAGAAGGGTCTCTGGGAACAGATGGGATGATCAACATCTCAAGGAAAATGATAGCTCCTTTGTAATCACAAAGGCCATATTCAAATTCCAAAAATTTGGAATTAGGGTTTGAGAGGGTTTGAGCTGCTGCAAATGAGATCTTGCCCACTGACAAAGACATGAGCAAAGTTTTGAAAGGTAGGAAATGACAAAAAATCTCAGAGTCATCCAACAAACTCGGGAGAAAGATTTTGAAACTGAGTGCCAGGAGAGAACAATAGCACAAAAATTGATAACCCAATTTTGGGGTTGTTACATTGTACTAGCCCCAAAACCAATCCAAAGTTCGGGGGTCCAGCGCAACCTCGCCCGGCGGCGCTTAGGGGTCCTCGTCGCTGCTATTCGAGTGAGTGTCCTCCGGGGGCGGTGACTCCTTATCAGCCCGTGGGCAGACCGGCGGCACCATGGCAGAGATTTGAGAGAGAGAGAGAGAGGGTGAGCGAGCGAGGGGAGGATGTATATGAGAATGCAAGCGGGACAACATGAGCAACATAGTATTTATTGGCGGCCGGAATCTAAATCGACGAGAACATTTCACACGCCGGTCGCCGGAATTTACGAGTATTGTAGTTTGAATTACACACGATTCCCGCAGCAAAATTCGTGTGTGAACATAATAGCCGACGATTTCCAATATAGAGGGTGTCTAATTAATAACCCCGCCACTCACCTACCAAACCTTGAGCCGCGAGATAGAGTGCCAATCATGTGGGGTCGGTTGTCTTGCCAGATCTTTACATCTTCTTTTTTGAACACCAGATATTTACATCGTCTGATGATTTTTTAACTCGCAAACAAGTACACAAAGTTATGAATTTTCAAACCGTTATGGTTAGCCATTTCATGTAGATGTAGTTCAAATTTGAATTAAATTCATTAAATGGCTAGAAAATCACTTAAATGTCTTTAAAAGTCAAATAACCCCTAGAATTTTCCAAATTTTCACATGACAGTTGTAGTAGTGTACGTTAAACGTACAAAAAATTTGAAGGCCGTAAGAGGAAGCTATCTCCTATTCGTCATCAAACATGCATTGTTCCCTCTCGGAACCATGAGCCTTCTAGTGAGTTGCTCCGGTTTGTGAGTGGTGTGTGTCCAAACTTTTGTTAAACACGCCAATTTTTTTACCACATCATCTTGGTGGCATGACATTACATCAAGCAAGGTTTCATGTTTTTTAGATCATTTTTAATTTTTTGGAATTAAAATTCCATGGCACTCCATGCATGTGCCCATGCCGTGAGACCAATATGTTTGAAAATTTCTTCTCATTTACTGCACATGGTATTAACTCGCACACAAGTACACAAATATGATTTTTCAAACCGTTATGGTTAGCCGTTGCATGTATATGTAGTTCAAATTTGAATTACGGTCATTAAATGGCTAGAAAATAACTTAAATGTCTTTAAAAGGTCAAATGACCCCTGAAATTTTCTAAAGTTTCACATGACAGTTGTATTAGTGCATGTTAAACATAGAAAAAAATTGAAGGCCGTAAGAGGAAGCTATCTCCCGTTCGTCATCAAACATGCATTGTTCCGTCTCAGAACCACGAGCCTTTTTGTGAGTTGCTCTGGTTTGTGAGGGGTGTGTCCAAACTTTCGTCAAACAGGCCAATTTTTTACCACATCATCTTGGTGGCATGACATTACATCAAGCAAGATTTCATGTTTTTCTGATCATTTTTTAATAATTTGGAATTAAAATGCCATGGCGCTCCATACATGTGTCCTTGACGTGAGACCAATATGTTTGAAAATTCCTTCTAATGTAAAACACATGGAATTAACTTGTACACAAGTACATAAATATGATTTTTCAAACCGTTATGGTTAGGCGTTGCATGTAGATGTAGTTCAAATTTGAATTACGGTCATTAAATGGCTAGAAAATCAATTAAATGTCTTTGAAAGGTCAAATGACCCCTAGAATTTTCCAAATTTCTACATTACGGTTGTAGTAGTGCATGTTAAACATAGAAAAAAATTGAAGGTCGTAATAGGAAGCTATCTCCTGTTCGTCATCAAACATGCATTGTTTCCTCTCGGAACCACGAGCCTTCTAGTGAGTTGCTCCGGTTTGTGAGCGGTGTGTGCCCAAACTTCTGTCAAACATGCAAATTTTTTTACCACACCATCTTGGTGGCATGACATTACATCAAGCAAGGTTTCATGTTTTTCTGATCATTTTTTATTTTTTTGGAATTAAAATGCCATGGCACTCCATGCATACATATGCATTTGTCCATGTCGTGAGACCAATATGTTTGAAAATTCCTTCTAATTTACTGTACATGGAATTAACTCGCACACAAGTACACAAGTATGATTTTTCAAACCGTTATGGTTAGCCATTGCATGTAGATATAGTTCAAATTTGAATTACGGTCATTAAATGGCTAGAAAATAACCTTAATGTCTTCAAAAGGTCAAACGACCCCTGGAATTTTCCAAATTTTCACATGACAGGTGTATTAGTGCATGTTACATGTAGAAAAAATTGAACGCCATAAGAGGAAGCTATCTCCCGTTCGTCATCAAACATGCATTGCTCCCTCTCAGAACCACGAGCCTTCTAGTGAGTTGCTCCGGTTTGTGAGGGGGTGTGTCCAAACTTTCGTCAAACAGGCCAATTTTTTACCACATCATCTTGGTGGCATGACATTACATCATGCAAGATTTCATGTTTTTCTGATCATTTTTTAATAATTTGGAATTAAAATGCCATGGCACTCCATACATGTGTCCATGACGTGAGACCAATATGTTTGAAAATTCCTTCTAATGTAAAACACATGGAATTAACTCATACACAAGTACATAAATATGATTTTTCAAACCGTTATGGTTAGGTGTTGCATGTAGATGTAGTTCAAATTTGTATTACGGTCCTTAAATGGCTAGAAAATCAATTAAATGCCTTTAAAAGGTCAAATGACCCCTAGAATTTTCCAAATTTTCACATTACAGTTGTAGTAGTGCACGTTTAACATAGAAAAAATTGAAGGTCGTAAGAGGAAGCTATCTCTTGTTCGTCATCAAACATGCATTGTTCCCTCTCGGAACCACGAGCCTTCTAGTGAGTTGCTCCGGTTTGTGAGCGGTGTGTGTCCAAACTTCTGTCAAACATGCCAATTTTTTTACCATACCATCTTGGTGGCATGACATTACATCAAGCAAGGTTTCATGTTTTTCTGATCATTTTTTATTTTTTTGGAATTAAAATGCCATGGCACTCCATGCATACATATGCATGTGTCCATCTCATGAGACCAATATGTTTGAAAATTCCTTCTAATTTACTGTACATGGAATTAACTCGCACACAAGTACACAAATATGATTTTTCAAACCGTTATGGTTAGCCATTGCATGTAGATATAGTTCAAACTTGAATTACGGTCATTAAATGGCTAGAAAATCACCTTAATGTCTTCAAAAGGTCAAATGACCCCTGGAATTTTCCAATTTTTCACATGACAGTTGTATTAGTGCATGTTACATGTAGAAAAAATTAAAGGCCATAAGAGGAAGCTATCTCCCGTTCGTCATCAAACATGCATTGCTCCCTCTCGGAACCACGAGCCTTCCAGTGAGTTGCTCCGGTTTGTGAGGGGTGTGTGTCCAAACTTTCGTCACACATGCCAATTTTTTTACCACATCATCTTGGTGGCATGACATTACATCAACCAAGGTTTCATGTGTTTCTGATTTTTTTAATTTTTTGGAATTTAAATGCCAAGACACTCCATGCTTAATTGTGTCATAGCCATTAGACCAATATGTTTGAAAATTCCTTCCAATTTACTGCACATGGAATTAAATCACAAACAAGTACACAAAATATGAATTTTCAAACCGTTATGGTTAGCTATTGCATGTACATGTAGTTCAAATTTCAATTATGGTCATTAAATGGCTAGAAAATCACTTAAATGTCTTAAAAGGTCAAATGACCCCTGAAATTTTCCAAAATTTGACATGACAGTTGTATTAGTACTACAATTTTTCTCGTACAATTAGAACACCATCCGTTGCCACTTTACTCCAAATTCGTGTTTCACAACTAATTAAAAATATCTACAACATCACACACAGTTGTTTTCTAGGAACCATTTGCGATGAAAATATCTGGGTCTATTTAAATCTTCCTCCTTAAGCTTCGCTGGCTCGTCTGCTCCAGTGCTAGAACCCCCGAATCCACGAATCCTGATCCCCATTCCCGCACCCCCTTCTTGCAAAGATGACAACGTGGAAATGCTTCGTGAAGGCCCATACGATGGCTGCACCCCCTCCCCCCCCCCCGAGCACCGCCGCCTGCGCCGAGAGTGCGGCTGCCTATGCCGAGAGTGTTGCCGATCTGCATTGAGCGCGACCGCTTCTGCCAAGAGGGCGTCTGCGCCAGCCGACAGGGCAACTGCAGCAACCGAGACGGCTGCGGCTGCTGCTGTGACGGCGGCGGCAAACACCGAGAGCGCTCGAGCTGCCGTCTGTGCTACCGATGTCGCCCTGGCCCGGGTTGAGGCCATCCATGCCAAGATCAAGGATGCACACTCCATGATATTCCTGGCCACCTCGGAATCCAGCATGCAACCCACGTCCGAAAAGGCGGCGGTGGCCATGGAGCACCTGCTTCCTCCTGAGGTCGCCGAGCAGGAGCTGGAGATGCAGGAGGCGGTGGAGATCGAGGAGCGCCGGGAGGAGGAGTTGCGTGTGGCTGAGGTCGAGGTAGAGAAGAGTCTTTCCATCGAGGAATCAACGGTGGAGTACCAACGCAAGCTCTGGTGCAGCCACTACTACGAGTACTACAACCTTGAGGGCGACGCCGAGGACAAGGACGAGGACGGAGTTGACTTCAGCAGGGGTGAGCGGAGTCCACCAATGACGGCATGTCGCTAGGACAAGTCATTGACGTCTCATCTCACACCGGTGATGCATAAGCTGGCGCGGCGGCGGATTTGTTAAACTTATGCGTACTTAGGCTTTGTTTTTAATGCTGGTATTTTATTAGAGCAATGTTTAGGTCAACTAGCTCTGTTTAATTACTAAAATTGCTCGATTCGGTAAGTGTGGTATGTCTGCTATACGCTCTTTTGTGTGCCCAAATTAGCAAGCAATGTTAAATTATGCAATGACATACCCCGGGAAATTTCCACCAAAATTTGAATTATCAAACTCATCCCATGCGCGTAAAGTAGAAGAATCGTTTGCGTTGAACAAAATCATTCAAAGTGAATGGTCCGGTGGCACCACGCGCAAAGTTCCCCTCCACATTTCCAAAATTTTGGCCTACCGCCAAAATATCTACCCCCTCCCCCTTTCCCCACCCCCTTTTCTCCCCGATCACAAGACACATTTCCCATGTTTCCTCCTTCCTTCCTTCCTAAGCTATAGCCGCTTCCTCGCTTGATTCCTCGCTCTCGCTGTCTCGCATCATACCGCCGGGGTCGCCATGGTCTTCTTCAAAGAACTCTCTAGCGGTTCCTCCTCCAACGACGACTCCTTCACCACCCGGGTATCCCTCTCTTCTCTCTCCCGGGCTATGACTTGGAATGATGGATTTTTATCGGGGGTCGATTGAGTCATTTCTTCCTCTTATAGCTCCCTAGGACCATCAGTGGCAACGAATGGAGCGGGGTGGCTGATGATCTATCTACTCGTTGTCACCATCAGTCTCCATGTGTGAAGCTAGTTGCATTTGAATATGTGGATAGTGGGAGGAAGTTTCTGGCATGTGCAGATAAGGTTAGACCCTCTTTCATTGTTACAAATCATTTGTTAGATGTGATTCAGACACTGTCACGGTCCCAACCCGTTCATACCACACCTTCAACCAAACGCATCCTAAGATAGTGTCGAAGTGCCATTAGAAAATTATTTGGCACCGCTTCAGCAGTTTGTGCAACCAACTTTGGTCCACACATCCGAGCAGCCAAGCAGTAAAATACTAAATCTTTATGGCATGAAGGAACTGGGCATGAGAGTAACTAGGTGCTCCGGAGTCCGGGTCCCTGATTTTTTCCGCTGCATCGGCTCGCCAGTGCAGGGCACCGGTGCGAGATATAGCAACAGTTGTCTTTACACCAGTTTTGGCATACATAGTGGACGGTCTTAGTGCTATTAGTTCTATGTTATTAAATTTGTGCAGGTACACACTTGTTAGTATCAATTTGCTGTCATCCAAACACTGTCGCTATGTTGTTGCCGTTATATTTACCTTCCTCATAAAATGTTCAATTTGTTATTTATTGTACATGAGTAAGAACTTGTAGTGTTGTTGTAGTTAATTATAGCTTCTGATGTTCCAGAATTTGGTTGTTGTCTCAGTAGCAATTAATTCATTTGCAGATTGATCTTTTTGAGAAGATATGTCATAAGGAACATGTTTCTTCAGTTTTTCAAAATAAGCATTGGTGATTTTCTATGTTGCTATAAACCAATGTCCCTACAATTGTTATTGATCTAGTTCTAAATATTATAGGATGAACGGAAGTGTTCTTACTTGGAGTGGGTTGATCAAGAGTGGCCACAGTCTTTGAAGATGTGCCTAGCGAAGCTCTGGAGCATGTATGAGGAAGAGAACATAGGTAGGCTTAGATAAAGTGTTGTCAATGCTGAAGAATATTTGAAGATGTCAGATAAAAAGAGGAAGGTGGAGAATGAGCTCAGAATTTTTAAATCAGACTTTGCTAAGATGGTGTTGGCGAAGGAGGAGGCACTTTCCCAGTTGGCCAGTGCAAAACTGGTTCTTACTGAACTGAAAGCAGAGGTGGATAAGACGATCCTGGATGATCTCGATTAGGGAAATGAATATATTGTTCTAATATTGTTCTTATGAAGTTGAACTAGCTATATGTTGTACTGTGTTGTTTTCATGTAGCTATCGTACTATGATGTTATAATATATTTATGTGCCTGATATGAAATTGGCAAACATCTATTCGATATGAAATGTGAATTTGCATAATACTGGAATTATTAATTTAAACTAATAAACCTGCTAAATGTGTCATGGATCTTTGCAAACGGTTCTAGCAGTAAAAGCGCTTGTGATGGATCGCCCAATGCCACACAGTTTTCTTCATCAAATCGTGTGTGATGTAGTTGATAAAAGCAAACAGTTAACCAAGGCAGAGCGTGTGTGATAGTTACACCTTTCACACACGAGTCTACACATAAAACTGTGTGGGATGTACATACGAACGGAAACTTTTTCCCTGGATTGACTGTGTGGGATGTACATAAGAATGGAAACGTATTCCTTGGATTGACTGTGTGTGATATACATACAAACGGAAACGCTTTCCCTAGATTGACTGTGTGGGATGTACATAAGAACAGAAACGTATTCCTCGGATTGACTGTGTGTGATATACATACGAACAGAAATGTTTTTCTGGGATTCACCATCTGGGTTGTACATACGAATGGAAGTGATTGGGTTTCGACGCCTCGCCAGATCGCACATGAGCTCATTTTGCCCCAACCTGTGTCCCATGAGGGCCTATCCCTGACAATTTCTGGGTCGTGTGGGAAGGACCCCCCTATCGCCCACACTTAGTTGGCGACGGTGCCAAATGCCATCACGGAAAGGGGTTAAAAACCGTTTGTATAGCACCGACGCGTACCAGCGTTTATACTTATATATGAATTTGGATCACAACATAACATTTGTTTTGGCTTGTGAGCTGGCTGGTTATCCATTGTAATTCATCAAGGAGGAGCCGCCCTCCCGCGATGCAACCACGACGACTAGATTGGATGCCGCGTTGAGGAGGAGGTGAAGGAGTAGTTGTCGGCGTCAAAACCGACAGATCTCAGGTAGGGGGTCCCGAACTGTGCGTCTAAGAATCGATGGTAACAAGAGACAGGGGACACGATGTTTACCCAGGTTCGGGCCCTCTTGATGGAGGTAATACCCTACGTCCTACTTGATTGACTTTGATGAGTATAGGGGTTACAAGAGTTGATCTACCACGAGATCGTAATGGCTAAACCCTAGATGTCTACCATATATGATTATGATTGTGATTGCCTCTACGGACTAAACCCTCTGGTTTATACAGACACCGGAGAGGACTAGGGTTTGTACAGAGTCGGTTTATAGAGAAAGGAATCTTCATATCCGCACGCTAAGCTTGCCTTCCACGCCAATGAGAATCCCATCCGGACACGGGGAAAGTCTTCCGTCTTGTACCTCCACGACCCATTAGTCCGGCCCATATCACATAGCCCGGACACCTGAGGACCCCATAATCCTGGACTCCCTTAGTAGCCCCTGAACCAGTCTTCAATGACGATGTGTCCGGCGCGCAGATTGTCTTCGACATTGCAAGGCGGGTTCCTCCTCCGAACACTTCAAAGCAGTTGATCGTAAGTAGTATATCCGGCTCTGTACAACAGTCATACCTCTGAATTACAAGGGCAAAATACAGATAAGTTCTGTCCTCTGAAGATTTTACTGGTGAGATGTTAACGTCCAGCGATTTTATTATTTCAAACCGTTGTTCGGCCTCCCGTTTTGCGTTTCGAGATGCAACCACCGACAACACGTCTTGTCAAAGCAGAGATCGTGCCCCCTTATTATGGGATTCTCATCAATATGGGTTTGGGAAACCCAACCATGCCGTTTCGCACGACCCCTTGGAAATAGGCGAGCTTTAAGGCTCGTGGGGGACACATGATATTCACTGCCTTTATAAGGAGATATGATTCCCCTTTTTACCACATGCCTTCCCCTTCCTCAGCCCATCCGCCCTCAAGCTCTAGTGCCCAAGCTTCAATCCTCTCCGTTCCCCGAAAGTACTCCCGCCGTGTCCAGATCTGGAGCGCAGGGCAAGTGGAAGGCGTCCTCCATCATGGAGAAAAACATTAAGAAACTCCGGGAAGTGGGGTACCTGGCCAAGGAGATCGCCCACCGGCTCCCAGCCAAAAAGCAGATCATCCCCACTGCAAAGCCCGGTGAGAGGGTAGTGTTTATCCCTCATTTTGTTCGTGGACAGGGGTTTCCCCTTCATCCTTTCGTCCGCAACCTCATGTTTTACTACGGGCTAGATTTCCATGATCTAGCCCCAAATTCTTTCCTCAACATTTTGGCGTTTATCATCGTATGCGAGGCATTCCTCTGCATTCACCCCCCCCCCCACTTCAGCCTATGGCTCAAGGTTTTCAATGTGAAGCCGAAAGTGGTGGACGTCCAGCACACGGATTGCAGTGGCTCTATGGTGAGCAAACTACCCAACGTCAATTGGCCCCAGGGAACCTTCATGGAGACCGTGAAGGGATGGCAGCAGGGGTGGTTCTATGTCACAGAGCCCCGTGACTCCACATGGGCTACTCCTGCGGAGTTCAAGTCCGGACGCCCAATGCGGCTGGCATCCTGGGTCAACAAGGGCCTGGATAGGGCGTCGTTTGACGAGGTAACGGTGTTGCAGAAGCGAATCAAGAGAATGGTAGATAAAAATACCAGCCTCCCCAGCGTGATCCAGGTGATGCTCTTCCGCCGGATTCTCCCGTGTCAGGCGCGTTAAGAGCCCATGTGGAAGTTCAACCCGGCCGGTCCCCGGACCCTGCAACGGTTCTTATGTGTGGAAGCTGCTCTTCAAGGCCCAGAAGTCATGGCCAGAGACAACCAAAGACCTCGGCTATGACAACACCCACGCTGCGACCCCCGTAAGTTCTTTGATAACCTTACTTTGTGATTCCAAGAAGCACGCTAAACCCTCCATTTACTTTTGTAGGGCTCGACGAAGAAAGAGGACCGGATTCACTGTCCGGCTCCACTGCCCGAAGACCCAGCTATTCCTCTATTGACGAGGATGCTGGTCCCGGCGTCGTACCAAGCGCCCGAAAAGAAAGCCAAGGAGAAGGGCAAGGGGGCCAAGAGCGGCCTACGTCATAAGGGTGCCTCAGACGTAGTGTCCGAGGACACCGGAACCCTCTCCTCCCCTAAGGGGGAGAAGAAGAAAAGGGCAGCCTCCGCCGATCTAGAGGCAGAGGCGTCCAAGAAAGGGCGGATGTCCCTTACGGATGACTCCGAATCGGACGCCGACGAGTGGCACCCCAGGCTGAAGCCCCTAGACGGATCATAAGTACTCAAAGGTATATATATATATATCTGGCTTTTCTGGCTTATAGTTGTAATGCACTGAAATTGTATGCTGTAGTCCGGTTAAGGTCTTCCCCCAGCGATCCTCCTCTTCCGAGAATTCGCTGGGTCCGAACATGATGCAGAGTGAATCGCCTCCACCAGCTTCCTCCCCCACTGCCGTGGATAACACCGAGGTATCGTTCCAAAGGACCCTTCCAGAACAGGGAGAGGTGCCGGAGACTGCCAAGACAGCGCCGAAGGGAGACACCTCAGCTGTCGGGAACATGGGGGAACCGACCCCCATGGAGACTGGAGACGGGGGCCCTGTCCAGTTTGGCCCCCAACCAAATGTCATTCCGGAAACCTACACGGTCTCGGAAACAGATGAGCAACCCTCTTTGCGAGAAGGGGGCGCGCCTACTACACCGGCGACCTCTGTCAATGCAGAGGTGCCGGACACTTTGGTGAGAGCGCTTCAGAGCACCATCATTGTGGAAGAACATCGTATCCTTATGGGGACGGTGATTGAAAAGGTTTAGTTCGCGAAAAGCAGACTGAGCGAAGCCTACACTAGCCTTTTAAGAGGCTTTGAGGTATGTGCTTTACAATGCTTTTTAGCTGTATAAAAGAATACTTGTGTATAGATAGTAGCCCCTGAGACTCTGTTCGGTGTTCGAAAAGAAAACCGAACAAAGGATCTAATAACCCTTGCAGGAGACTAACGCACATATCTGTTTGAACAAGCAGGCTGCAAAACAGGCATCAGCTGCCCATGCTGCTGAAGCATCTGAGCTAAGGCGGAAGTTAGAATAAAAGCAAGGTATGTAATACCGAAGCACATCTGAAACGATGCCAGCTATGATGTAGTATCTTAATGAGTTTCATAATTATGTTTGCAGCTGACACATCTGAGGTCGAGGCCCTTAAGTGTCCACTAGCCGAGGCCAAGAAGGAGGCGGAGGAGGAATGAGCCTCCCGCCTTAAACATGAATCGCGGGTGGAGGAAATCCAACAAGAGCTCAAGGATGCCATAGGCAAATGCGAGTCCTTAGAACGAAAGAGTTCGGAGCAGAACTCTGAACTTGCTAAGGCACTCCAAACCGCACAGGAAGCCCAGGCTGAAGCCCAAAGCGCTGTCCGGGAGATCCAAGAGGCAAAGAAAATTGCGGCGGGTAAGGCCTTTAACATGCAGAGCAAATTTGTGAAGAAAAGGTATATCTTTCTAACCCGAATTTGGAGTTCTGCAGGAGTGTTTGTGGACCTGCCCCGGAGTGTTGCTGAGGTCGCGGAGTTCTTCCCGGCCGAAGAGGGGAGCTCAATGGAGAAGCTGTTCTGGTCGCAGTACCTTGAGCCAGAGCATCCTGTGCCCCTCAGCGATCATTTGAAGCAATGGACCGAACTGCATAGGGTGGCCGAATTGGCCATGAGGGATTTGATAATCCGTCTTTGGCCCGCGGAACCCTTGCCCAGTAGCTACTTCGGTGTCGTCAAGCAGCTGCTCAGCGTCTGCCCTCGGCTTGATGCCGTGAAGCGGTCGGTCTATATTGAAGGTGCACGGATGGCCTTCGCCCGTGTCATGGTGCAGTGGGCGAAGATAGATGCCGTCAAGCTTGCAACCAAGGGAACGCCCGCTAGCAAAGAGCACCACACGCCAGAGCGGTACTTTGATGATGTCCTAAAAGGATCCCGCATTGTAGAGGGCCAATGTTCGAAGGACATCATTTTTGAATGAATGTATCTATGTTGTCCAATCCTATATCATGAAACAAGGCTTATGTATGATATGTTGCCTATTTTCTTATAAAATATCTCCTCCTGTGCGGTTGTTTATGATATCTGAGATTTGGCAAGTCGTCGACTTCAGCCCCCACGTAGGTAGTATGGGGGTGTTCGGGGTAACACTTAAACACACTTGACCCAACGTACTGGTCCATGAAGGAGGTGTTAGTGTGGTGAACCAGGCAATCGGACTATATGGCTTTATCACCCTCACCTAGCCATAGGAGTTTTATAATGGGAGTGCGGGCGCCCCTAGTATTGTCCGATTATCCGAACTTGGGTGCTGTGAATGCCCGGCCGGGTGGAAGCCAGCCTATCACATAATGCGGAAAAAATTGCAAGAGATTTATACTTAGTCACCGAATCGCTGACCAACTCTTGCCGCATGATGACAGTCAGTTTTCGGCTTTCTCTACTGAGGTGTTTGTCCGGGTGAACCAGAAACACAATCGCAGTAGTTCTCCCTTTACTACCCTAGCCAATCGGACGGAATGTAAGGTAGCAAGCACATGAGCCGGGCAACCCAACTATTGACCAAAGACATGATTCGGAGCCAGTGCATATAATGCTATATTCGGGACGCCGAATTGCACTGTGAAAGTGTTTGGACTTTGTTTTGGTATTAAAAAGATGTACGCGACTTAATAGAGCCCCTGGCGATTTAGGTCATACCAAGGTGTACATGACAATCAGACAAAAACAGAGAAACATATGTTGAGAGATAACCCAACGCCAAGTAGGTTTGGGCCAAAAATTGTTTCCGTAGTAGTCTGATTGATACGCCAAAACGTATTGATAAAAATAGTGCAATAAGCAACAAGGATATTTTACATGCCGAACACAAGGGGAAGCCGTGCATGCGTCCTGAAAGCAGACGAGGTGATCTTTAAGGATCCTTTAGGTGCTTTGGCACACGTCTATGATTCTTTTCTCCTTGGTATATTGTCCTTCGAGAGGATAATCGAATGATGTTTTCCTAATAAGCCACGGAAAGAGGCCTTGGTACCGTCGAAAGGGTGGTGTGGGTTGTAAGGAACCTGGAAAAGAAAAAAAAAGAAAAAGGACATGTAAGTGTCCTGATAGGGTCTACCCGTATTGCAGACATTGTCCTTATTATGCCTCCATCCGTTCCCATGGTATTTTTAGTGCGTAATTATGTACGCGTGGTACATATGCCACAATGTGGTAGGGGATGAGATGGAGGTCAAATTGCTAATCGAGCTCCTGACGAGCTGGACTATCGTGTAGTGGGGTAGTCCGGACTTGTTGAACAGTGTGCGAGGACTTAGCCGCCGACGTAATAGTTGGCTTGATGAGGCCACCCTGTACTTCCGCTGCCAGGGTCGCGGTGTGTTCCTCGGTGTGGAGGGAGCGTTCCATGTTTCCATTCACTATTATATAACTCTGCGTGGTTCGGGCATCTTGAGTTTGAGATAGGCATAGTGCAGGACTGCATTGAAGCGAGCGAACACGGTTCGTCCGAGCAGTGCATGGTAGCCACCGTGGAAGGGGACAATATCAAAGATCAAGTCTTCACTGCGGAAGTTGTCCGGAGAACCGAAGACCACTTCCAATGTGATTGAGCCCGTGTAGCGGGCCTCTACACCGGGTATCACTCCTTTAAAGGTAGTTTTGGTGGGCTTGATTCTTGACGGATAAATACCCATCTTGCAGACTGTGTCCTGATAGAGCAGGTTAAGGCTGCTGCCGCCGTCCATGAGGACTCGGGTAAGGTGGAATCCATCGATGATTGGACCAAGGACTAATGCGGCCGAACCTCCGTGACGGATACTGGTCGGATGGTCCCTGCGATCGAAGGTGATCGGACAGGCCGACCATGGGTTGAATTTTGGGGCGACTGGCTCTATCGCATAGATGTCCCTTAGCGCGCGCTTGCGCTCCCTCTTGGGGATATGGGTGACGTATATCATGTTCACTGTTTTGACTTCGGGGGGGAAATTTCTTCTGTCTCCCTCTTTTCTGTGTGCGAGGTTCCTCGTTGTCATCCTCACTGGGTGACCCTTTCTCCTTGTGTTCGGCATTTAACTTGCCAGCTTGTTTGAAGACCCAATAGCTTCTATTGGTGTGGTTTGGAGGCTTATCGGGAGTGCCGTGGATCTGGCAGGGTCGATCAATTATTCGGTCCAGGCATGATGAACCGTCTTTGTTTCGTTTGAATGGCTTCTTCCGTTGACCGGATTTGGAGCAACTGAATCTGGCGTTGACTGTCGTATTCTCTATATCATCATTGTTGTCCTGACGTTTATGTTTGTTGCGTCGAGGCCTTGCGTTGTCGTTTCGGGCTTCGGAAGTGCCGGGGTCGCTGGTACTGTTATCGCTACGGGCTAGCCAGCTATCCTCGTCCGCGTAGAAGCGGGTCATTAGTGCTGTAAGGGCTGCCATGGATTTCAGCTTTTCTTGGCCGAGGTGTCGGGCGAGCCATTCATCGTGGATGCTATGTTTGAAGGCCGCTAGGGCTTCGGCGTCCGAACAGTCTACAATCTGGTTCTTTTTGATTAGGAACCTGGTCCAAAATTTCCTGGGCGACTCTCTGGGCTGTTGGACTATATGACTAAGGTCATCGACATCCGGAGGCCGAACATAAGTGCCTTGGAAGTTGTCTCTAAATGCATCTTCCAAGTCTTCCTAGCTTCCAATAGAGTTTTCTGGGAGGCCGTTTAACTAGTGCCTAGCTAGCCCCTTAAGCTTTAGGGGAAGGTATTTGATGGCGTGTAGATTATCACCATGAGCCATGTGAATGTGGAGAAGAAAATCTTCAATCCATACCGCGGGATCTGTTGTGCCATCATATGATTCGATGTTCATGGGTTTAAACTCTTCAGGGAACTCGTGCTCCATTACCTCATCGCTGAAGTATAGGGGGTGTGCGGAGCCTCTATATCAGGCCATGTCACGATGCAGTTCGGATGGAGTCCGTATGCGGATTTCAGCCCGGGGTTGGTTATGCTTATCGCACCAGGCTTGATAGCCCGCCTCTCGCGCCGGAGCACGCCCCCGCGATCCGTAGATTGACCTGGTCTGCCATGCCCTATTTTCCAGGTCCTGTCGTAGGTCGTATGTGTATCCCCGAGGTGTTGTTTCTCTGCTTTTACGGTGAGGTGGTACGGGCTGGTGTTCGGCTTGAGTTGTCGTTCTGTCCCGGCCACGTGGTGGTCTATCGGGTCTATCAGCTGCATTACGCACAGGTGGTATGGGCTCCAACACCTCATCGTCGAATTGGGGTAGCAGCTTACACTTTGGGTAACTCTTTGTTGGGCGTTCAAGGCCATATTCTTCGTTTGCCAGGATGTTAGTCCATCTGTCGTTGAGTAGATCATGGTCAGCTTGAAGCTTTTGTTGTTTCTTTTTTAGGCTTCTAGCCATGGCTATTAGCCGGCGCTTGAAGCGCTCTTGTTCGAGGGGTTCCTCTAGCACGATAAAATCTTTGTCGCCGAGGCTTATGTCGTCTTCGGAGAGTGGCAGATAGTTGCTGTCCTCCGAGTCGTTATTCCCTATTTGTTCATCAGGGTCAACTTTCCCGTTCTCCCGATCATCCTGTTCAGATGTTGGTTTGATGGGGTCTTCTTGGCTTCGGTGTTCTCTGGAGTATCATTGTCTTCGGTGCCGGTATTGCTGTTCTTACCGCAACGCGATTTAGAGCGGCGCCGCTGACGTCGACGCTTCGGTGGTATCTCAGGAGGTTCGTCCTCGAGTGGGGTTTTCTCATCATCGCGTTGCCGTCTTTTGGTGTATCCACCATGTATACGTCATACGAGGAGGTGGCCGTCCAACGTTCGGTGACCGGCGGGTTTTGGGCCTGCTCCTCTCCGGCATCGTTGTCCATACCGTCGATGTATTTGGAGGCATAATCAAGCATGTCGGTTAGGTCCTCAATAGTGGCTATGAAGTGGGTGGTGGGTGGGAAGTAAAATTCCCTATTTCCATACCCTAGTTCGGGCTGGGCGTGATTCAGAAGCGGTTCCTCTGTGATGACGAGGGATCGCATTAAGTCCAGAGCCTCATTTAAGAGTGGGATTTGGATAGGGTCGGAAGTTTCTGGGCTGAGCTCGCATGACACGGGCCTCCGGGGTTCGGAATTAGTGTCCGGAGAATATTCTGACTTTGCAATGATTGCCAGAGACGCTATTCTCTCCGGATCTCCAGTATTGAGCTCTATAGCTGCAGAGAGTCCGGTGGGCTCTAGACTCCCGTCTTCGGACCTGATGACGCGCTCCGGATCTAAGGCCAGAGCGGCGGTTAAGGCCGCGAACCCTTGGAAGATCAAGTCTCCTCGGATATAAGTAGCATACTTCAGATTTCCAAAACTGATCTGGTGACCAGGGGCATAGCTGTCGATCTGCTCCAGATGGCCAACCGAGTTGGCCCGCAGTGCAAAGCCGCCAAATACAAAGATCTGGCCAGGAAGAAAAATCTCCTTCGCGGCAGCGTTGTAGTAGATGATTAATGGATCCATCGAGCCTTTCGACGACAGGCACAGTGGAACTCTCAATGAAAGCACCAATGTCGGTGTCAAAACCGGCATATCTCGGGTAGGGGGTCCCGAACTATGCGTCTAAGGATCGATGGTAACAGGAGACAGGGGACACGATGTTTACCCAGGTTCGGGCCCTCTTGATGGAGGTAATACCCTACGTCCTGCTTGATTGACTTTGATGAGTATAGGGGTTACAAGAGTTGATCTACCACGAGATCGTAATGGATAAACCCTAGATGTCTAGCCTATATGATTATGATTGTGATTGCCTCTATGGACTAAACCCTTCGATTTATATAGACACCGGAGGGGACTAGGGTTTGTAAAGAGTCGGTTTACAGAGAAAAGAATCTTCATATCCTTTCTAGGGTGGGAACGGGAAAGTATTGGAGCTGATGGTGCCACCCATGTGTGAATCATTGGTATCGATAGAGTACGTCCATTTCTTCTCTCCATCTGCCAGTGAGCAACAAAAAACGACGATATTTCCATCCACATTAGCAGGAGCAGTCCAGTGAGTTACTTAAGCCGCAGCCGACCCTGACAGGGTTGTGCCAGTGCAGTAGTTAATAAAGATTTGCACTACATGTAATCCCTTCGTACTAAGTTGAGTCTAAAATTAGTACAAAGTTGAGTCATCTATTTTGGAACAAAGGAAGTAGGAGTTTGCCTTTGAACCTGGACTGATAGTGCAACAAGTGGGATGTGAGTCATCTATTTTGGAACACGGTGAGATGCTGGCTGGATGCGCCTGAGCTGGACACTATCGCTTGGGCAGGGATCCCAATGGTCCAGGAGTGGTGGGCTACGACTGTGCTCGAGCATGGGCACCGAAGAAAGGCTGTATCCTCACTTTTATCGCTTGTATCCTGGGAGGTTCGGAAAGAGAGAAATGCAAGGGTGTTCCAGAAGAAATCTTCCATGCCAACAACCGTGTTCGTGGGCATCAAAGTAGAGGCTAAAAATTGGGTCTTGGCCGGGGCTAAACACTTGAGATCATTGATGCCGCGAGAGTAGCTCTGTTTTCTTTCATTTGTGGAGGAGTAATGACCCTCTTGAAACATGGCCACTCTCTTCTTATTTATTAATGAGATGAGGCAAAGCTTTTGCCTCCGTTCCAAAAAAAATAGTGCAGTAAGTGTCGGGAACCGTGAATGCAAGGTTTTGTTAAACTGAACACTGATGGATCTTTTCTTGCATCTGATGGTTCTTCGTCCACGAGTATGATTCTTAGGGATACTACAAGCAATATTGTGTTCCCCGCATGTCATCTCCTACTAGCATGCATGGATGCGTTAGAAACTAAACTGTGTGCACCGTGGTAAGGAATCACAATGTATTTGGTTGCGTTCTCATCTCAGCATAGTTGTTGCCTCTTTGTGCATGCTCATCTCAACATCCCTCTTCATGCATTTTCCTAGTGTATTTGTGTTAAGCTAGTCTGGACTCATGCAACCTTCATATACTCTACCAAACACCTAATAATGAGTCAAGAAGGAAACGTTTGGACTCATGCATCCTTCATACACCCTACCAAATCTATACAATAGGGCAATCTACCTCTCCAGGTTGAAACTGATTGATTAGAGGCCATTTGTATGGTGAAAAGTGAGAAGCCATATAGATCAATACTTGCTTTCTTGGTCCAAGAGATTAAACATAAGCTTTTAGAGAGGAAGACTCATATCACTCAAGGACGATGTAGTTAGAGTACGGAGCCATTTTTGGCAAGTTTTGGCAGATTACATAGTCGTACTGCTGTATGGCTAGGTGAAGGACCTCCAGGTGTTGCACAGTTATGCGCCTAAGTAATATAAGCTTTATTCCCGCAAAAAAACATGCAAGGTGGATCCAGTCATGCAACGGCAGAGCCAGGAAATAAATATAAGGGGGACCAAATATCAAGAACAACTCTAAAATGTAACTAAGACGGATGGACACTAGTGGAAGAAGTGGTAGCCACAATTTTCATTGGTGGCGCGTCATTTTAAATTAGCGACATCACAATTTTTTCAAATAGTGGTTGCTTCAGCTTATTTGGTACGACATTATTATGGACATAGTGGTGGCGTAGGAAAATACTTGGACATCACAGGGATATGGGACTCAAACTTTGTACAAGGCGCAATATAGTGCTAGCGTGGTATAACATGGCATGCCAACACTATTATGTTTAGTTGTGGCATGTCATGGGTTGCCACGTCAACACTACATGACGTAGGGTCTAATTGTTTTTACTAATTTAAGAATATTTTTTTGAATTTTATTACAGTGCTATTATTATTTTGTATTACTTTTATTAAGTTAAGAATATTGTTTTTATTAAGTTAAGAATATGTATTCCTTTTATTTTAGTTGCTTTTCCTAATTTAAGAATATCGTTTTGACTTTTATTAAAGTACTATTATTATTTTGTATTACTTTTAGTAAGTTAATAATATTGTTTTTATTAAATTAACAATATTGTATTGCTTTTATTTTAATTGCGTTTACTAATTTAAGAATATTCTTTTGAGTTTTATTAAAGTACTATTATTATTTTGTATTACTCTTATTAAGTAAAGAATATTATTTTTATTATGTTAATAATATTGTATTACTTTTATTTTAATTGTTTTTGCTAATTTAAGAATATTGTTTTGACTTTTACTAAAGTACTATTATGATTTTCAATTACTTTTATTAAGTTAAGAATATTGTTTTTATTCAGTTAAGAATATTGCATTGCTTTTACTAAAGTAAAAAAATTATTTATTTTTGCTAAATTTACGTTTTTTGCTTATTGGGCCAAGCCCATACATTTTTGGAGGCAGTGGGGGTCAAAACCAAGAGGGCAACGGCCCCCTCGCCTCACACTTACTCTCACTGTCGCCGCTCCCTCTCTCTGCCCTCGCTTTCTCGATCCCCTTTCTCTCACCGCTCGTTGCCCTCAGATTCCGGCGGGTTCCGGTCGTTAGGTAATAGGTAAATCTCCCTATATCTCTCTGCCCTACTCTAGAACCATTTGATTTCATTTGGTTTGATTTGATTTTGTTGGATTTGCATCGCTAGGGTTTCGGCGATGACGACATTGGACTGCTAGGGTTCATCCCCTCCACGACATTGACTACAAATCGTCGGCGACTAGGGTTTCAGTTTGGCAATGCAAGATAATTTACTAGGTAGGGACAATTAGGAGTTTGTTAGAAACTACAATGTGAAGTGAGTAGGCCAAATGAAGAGAAACCACAATGTGAAGTGAGTAGGCCAATTAGGAGTTTGGCAGTGCAAGATAATTTGAATAGATGGATAATTTGCATGTGTTGAAACTGGCATATGTGTTGGATAATTTGTGTTTGCTCTAGGCATTTTGATACACATGCTGATACACAAGTGTGGCATGCCACTGTTTTTGTGGTGGCAAAATTATTTATGTGTCTAACAGATTAAAGTGCATCAGGTCATGGCCAATTCTGAAGGCAACAACGAGGAGGTGTACGATGTGGACATGCTCAACAAAGATCTCTTTGAGAATCATCACTATAGCATAAACAGCCTCAACAGGTGAATGCCTCTCTAAAGACGGAGATTAAAGAACCGCACAATGATAGTGTTCGGTTCATTAAGAAGACTAATAAGCTATGGGACAAGAGGAATAAGCTGATCGAGGAGAGGGATGAGCTAAAGCAAGAGAGAAAACTCCTCAAGGCAGAGAGGAATGAGCACAATATGGACATAGCTCATTTCAAAAAAGATGGAGAGGGCAATAGAAAGAAGCTTCGCCAGCTGGTCGTAATTCTTGATGAAGAGTAGTTCTTTAACTAGCTAGTCCATCTTGAGTTGATATGAGTAACTTGAGTTGATGAGTAATTTTTGTGAAGTTTAATTAACTTGTTAAGTTCATGAGTATCTATTAAGTAACTAGTTAGTGTTGATGAATATCTTGTGTTAATGAGTATCTATTGAGTATAATTATTAAGTTTGTTAAGTAAACTTTTTTATTATCAAAAAATCAATTTGTTGGCGTTGGCTAACGAGGAACAATAGTGTTAAGATGAACTTACTGCTGGCATTGGCCACGTGGCACGTTGGCAGCACGTAGAATACTGCTGACATGGTCTCTAATGCCACCATTACTTTTTAGCAATGACGCCATATTGGTGGTGGCGGGCATCCACGCCAGCAGGGCCATTTTTGCCACGCCATAGCTAGGATTTTTTGCACTAGTAAGAACATATAGGAGTTGACACTGGGTGTAGCAAAATATGTACTATTATAGCCATAAGTGTTTTTTGATAACATACACAGATATCTAAATCTAGATAACACAGAAGCATAATCTACTATTAGATGGCGATCAACTTATACTTACCAGTCGAACTACATGCAAGATTTTTTTGGATCCCCCCATTTTCATTATGAAAATGGAAATGGAGTCTTATCCTACCGAGAATAATCTCTAGAATTTAAAATTTTGGTGTTGAAACCAATACTTTGATAGAAAACTATATCCACAAATGAATGTTACGAATTAGGAGATCAAAATGCAAGATCCTTCATATTGTACCAGTGTGGCCGCTTCCTCATGTACTCAAAAGTCCAAACTAAAGAGAAAAGAACTAGCAAGATTTTTTTGTCTAGAAAACAAAAAAATGGATTTAGCCTCGACCCAGATTTTGGCTTGGAAATAGAGAGTAGTTGAGACAGAAGGGAAACTACACGAGTGAGAAAGAAGCAAGGGGGTGGTGCTTGGTGAGTGCGCAGGGGGAGTACAGTCTATATCACAATTAGCAACTAAGAAAATGATCATTGGACTTGAGATGTGTTTGCTAGCGTGTGCAACTGTGTAATAGAATCAAAGGTTTTGACTGTTATCGATTTTGTTGAAATATATTGCTTGCCTTTCTCCGTTAGTTCAAACTTTTGAATGAGTTGGCTGGAGCATGAATTTAGTATGGTATCGGAGCCAAGAGGTGTGCCAACATAGTATTAAATAAAACCAATTTTACAGCCTACATCGATGTCATGTCAAAGGATTAAAATAGTCTAGACATGAGGGGGAGTGTTGAAATATATTGCCCGCCTCTTCCATCAGTTTGGATTTTTGGATGAATTAGCTGGAACATGAATTCAACAGTTTTAATTTTATTTTTTTGACTTGTGAACAAACTCATTATTTAATGTTTGTAGTAATGTTCTGTTTTAGCTAATTCTATTTTATTAGTCGGTGGATTTTTTTATCTACGAGCTAACTAATTATTCATTGTAACTAGTAGCAATGTTTGGCCTCTAACTAATTATGTATTGTTACTTGGCTCCAATACTCCCCCGCTCCCACCCTAGCTTGTTCATTGTTAACGTACATTCATCTACGACACAAGCGGGCTAGCTGGGGTGTGTGGATTCGTTGTGGATACACGTTAGCTACGGCCGGAGGAACCAAGGCACTTCTTTTCAAACTGCCGATTAATAAACATCGCCATCTAACCGCGCCAAATCAGACTAGGAGCGTATCAAGTTAGAGCATCAGATACATCAAATTCGCCCTTCAAACGCGTGTCAACGCGTATAATCGATTTCACAATTAGATACTTTAAGTTAGAAACCTTGAATTCATACTATTACATACAACGTAAACCTAATCTTAAATGAAACTCGTTGGCCGGCCAGCTACGCACATGAATGTGTTAGTCCGGTCGCCGACCAGATAGAGTATGTCAGATTTCGGGTTTCGACAAAATCCTAGAGGTTCGAATATTGGGGTGCGCACGAAGATCTCTCCTCCTCTCTAGCTCGCACACATCATGATATCACGGCCTAACTCGACGAACCCAAAAAACAAGAGGATACAAAATTTATACTGGTTCGGGCCACCGATGTGGTGTAACACCCTACTCCAGTGTGGTGTGGTGGATTGCCTCTTGGATTGAGAATGAATAGTTACAAGGGAAGAACAACCTCCTGAGGAGAGGTGTTTTTATGCTTGGTGAGCTTGAGTGGTTGATGATCATCTGGATCCGCCCTATGGTGGTGGCTAGTCCTATTTATAGAGGCCCTGGTTCTCTGCCCAAATATTGAGCAGGAAGGAATTCCACAACGACCAAATTCGAAGGGAGACAACTAGTACAAGTTATCTTGACTAAAGGTGGTCTTCGCCTGCCAAAAGCTCTGGTGGTGACGCCGTCTTGGGCTCTACTGTGACCTCCGTCCTGCCGTCCTGCTGGTCTTGGTCTCATTGCACCGATATGGTAACCTTTACCTGATGCATCGGGACTCCTCACCTGCGCTTGCTTCTTTAGCACCAAAGAGAAAATGAGGACACTGCGCACGCTGGCGCCTGCCTGGCTCCGGTTGTCATGGCTTGCGTCACAGGGACCTCGCGAGGTGTTCCTTGCCTTGATCTCTCCGCCCCTCGCGAGCATGCCTAGTGAAGCTGCCCCCGTGGAGGTCTTGTGTCGTCCGCCTAGCGAGGCTTCGCCCCTCGCGAGGGTCTTGAGTGTTTGCAGGTGAAGATGGGCTATACAGGGCCGCTGGTGGAGCCACACCGCGGGCCGCAGGCAGGCAAGTCTGGGGACCCCGTTCCCAGAACGCAGGCAGTAGCCCCCGGGCCCAAGGCGCGCTCGGACTTGGCTTCGAGGCGAAGCCAAAGGGCAAGTGCGGAGCGCCATGGGCCCCAACAGCCTGCGGCCCCACTTGACGCGTGGCGATTGATTGGTTGTGGGCGTCTCCGCTTCCCCATGCTGCCTCGGCAACTGCCCGTCTGACAAAAAGGCTGGCGCGGGCAACGCTTGCCTTCATTGCTTTCCTTCGCCTTGCTCCAGATCCCCTTTCTCGCTCCTTGCTTCCAAAATCTCCAGATTTGCTTCAATCCCCTTCCGAGCTTTCAGCCAATGGCATCCCAAAAGGTCAAGGCCGTTTCGCCGCATGTCTGGTACGAGACGGCTCTGGACGCGCCCAATGTCTCGGAGAAGAACCTCGCCGCCACATGCCTGCTGACGGCGGGGGAGAACAACGAGAAGGGGAAGACCGAGCTCCGGGCTGGCTCCGGCGAGCCGGAGGCTTCGAAGAGCTCCTTCTACCCCTTCTTTATGAGCAGCATCATCGCGGGCCTGGTTCCCCCTTCTCCGACTTCTTCTATGCCGTCCTCCATCATTACAAGTTGCAGGCCCTCCATCTCCATCCCAACTCCATTCTTCTCTTGTCGATCTTTGCCTTCTACTGTGAGGCGTATGTCGAGGTGATGCCGTCCGTGGCACTGCTGCGCCACTTCTTCTTCCTGCGAATCAATGACGGTCACACCTCTAGGTGCGCCAAATTCGTCGCGACCGGCAAGGTTAACGTGATCTCGAAGGCCAGAAAGAAGGCCGATGGCTTCAGAAGAAAGTGGGTCATGATGGAAACCAAGTCTGTCCACCCACGGTTGAAGCTGCCGACGGAGATGCCCCTGTCTGATGAGGGGTGGTCCCGCGTGAAGCTTACTGACGACGGGGCGAAGTCGGTGCTAGAGAAGATGACCACTGACCTGAGGCCGGGCAACGCGAAGGCGGTGAAGCTGACGGGGGCCATGCTCCTGAGAGAATTCCTGATGCTGCGGGTGGCTCCTCTCCAGGCACGCTCGCGCCCCTTGTGGATGCTTGGGGGCGGAGAAGACAAGCTTCGCTTGAGTCGAGGCCTTGTCTGAAGAGGAGATGGCTGTGGCTCTCCGCCTCTTGGTCGGGGACGACCAAGAGTATCCGCCGAGTGCCCTTGTTCACTTGTTCCTTCGTAAGGACGGGACGCAGGTCGTGGCCGCTATGCCCACCTTTGACGGGCGCGGTTGGTGCCGCCGGCACCCCATGAGGTCTTGGTGGCGACGACGCTGGTGGACGTGTCTTCTGGCGATTCCCGCGGGGAGGGGGAAGAGGAGGAGGGCGAGGAGCGCGACTCGGAGGTGACCCCCGAGGGGATGGGGGAGACCTCCCCCTTGCGCAAGCCCGACATCCTCCGCACCCTGCCTGATGACGATGATGAGGCTGGCGTCCTCCCGGAGAGAGAGGAGCCGCCCGTGGTTCCGACGAGGGGTAGGTTGGCGCTGATCTCCCGGGACGACGCTCCTGCCCCGACACCACCTGGAGCTGCTTCCGGTCCATCTGATACCCCTGCTTCTACTCCTGGAGCCCGCGCACATGCGCCTCAGGCTGCGGGCTCTCCGGCTTCAAGCTTAAGAAGCCAAGGGACTACGCCGCGGTGGACTAGTAATTGTTCTTGTCCTAACTTGTTCTTGCTTCTGCTGCTCATCCTTGACGCTTCTTCATTGTGCAATTAGGTCGACACCCGCAGTGAAGAAGAGAAAATAGGACGACGTTGTACTGCTGGGGCCCAGATCGCCTCCTGCGGCCGCACCCCTCTCCTTGGATAAGGGCAGCGACGGCGCTCGTGCTTCTCCAGCCTGATCATGCTCGCGAGGCTTGGTGGAGCATCCTCAGGAGGAGTCAGCCCCTGTGGCCCCACTGGCTCGCGAGGTGCCAACGTCCGGCTCAGGCGCTGGGGTCCCCGAAGCTCAGGAGCTTCTGGCCTCCCAGGCCATGGTGACGATGTCGCCTACTCCGCCTTCTACCGCATTGATGTCTCCGGGTTCTTCCGCCTCTCCTGACGTCCTGGAGCGTGCTCTTTCTGCGATGACCCTGCTGCGAGAAGATCTTCAAGGCACCGACCGTCGCTTGGTGGCCGGGCGCTTCGAGCTGGTCTCTGACTGGCTTCATGATGACCCACAAGTATAGGGGATCTATCGTAGTCCTTTCGATAACTAAGAGTGTCGAACCCAACGAGGAGCAGAAGGAAATGATAAGCGGTTTCCAGCAAGGTATTCTCTGCAAGTACTGAAATAAGTGGTAACAGATATTTTTGTGATAAGATAATTTGTAATGAGCAACAAGTAACAAAAGTAAATAAGGTGCAGCAAGGTGGCCCAATCCTTTTTGTAGCAAAGGACAAGCCTGGACAAACTCTTATATGATGTAAAGCACTCCCGAGGACGCATGGGAATATCGTCAAGCTAGTTTTCATCACGTTCATATGATTCGCGTTCGGTACTTTGATAATTTGGTATGTGGGTGGACCGGTGCTTGGGTACTGCCCTTACTTGGACAAGCATCCCACTTATGATTAACCTCTATTGCAAGCATCCGCAACTACAACAAAAGTATTAAGGTAAACCTAACCATAGCATGAAACATATGGATCCAAATCAGCCCCTTACGAAGCAACGCATAAACTAGGGTTTAAGCTTCTGTCACTCTAGCAACCCATCATTTACTTATTACTTCCCAATGCCTTCCTCTAGGCCCAAATAATGATGAAGTGTCATGTAGTCTACGTTCACATAACACCACTAGAGGAGAGACAACATACATCTCATCAAAATATCGAATGAATACCAAATTCACATGACTACTAATAGCAAGACTTCTCCCATGTCCTCAGGAACAAAAGTAACTACTCACAAGGCATAAACATGTTCATAATCAGAGGGGTATTAATATGCATATAGGATCTGAACATATGATCTTCCACCAATTAAACCAACTAGCATCAACGATAAGGAGTAATTAACACTACTAGCAACCTACTAGCACCAATCCCGGAATTGGAGACAAGAATTGGATACAAGAGATGAACTAGGTTTTTGAGATGATATGGTGATGATGAAATGTCGATGGAGATTGCCCTCTCCCGATGAGAGGAGCATTGGTGATGACGATGGCGATGATTTCCCCCTCCGGGAGGGAAGTTTCCCCGGCAGAATAGCTCCGCCAGAGCCCTAGATTGGTTGCGCCAAGGTTCCGCCTCGTGGCAGCGGAGTTTCCTCCGAGAAGATGGCTTATGATTTTTTTTCCATCGAAAGACTCCATATAGCAGAAGATGGTCACTGGAGGGCCACCAGGGGGCACACGAGGTAGGCGGCGCGCCCAGGGGGTAGGGCGCGCCCCCCACCCTCGTGGGCAGGGTGTGGCCCCCTGGTGAAGTTCTTGCTCTCAGTATTTTTTTATATATTTGGAAAACATCTTCCTGGAAGTTTCAGGACTTTTGGAGCTGTGAAGAATAGGTCTCTAATATTTGCTCCTTTTCCAGCCCAGAATCCCAATTGCTGGCATTATCCCTCTTTATGTAAACCTTGTAAAATAAGAGAGAATAGGCATAAGTATTGTGACATAATGTGTAATAATAGCCCATAATGCAATAAATATTGATATAAAAGCATGATGCAAAGTGGACGTATCAACTCCCCGAAGCTTAGACCTCGCTTGTCCTCAAGCGAAAAACCAAAATCGAAAAATATGTTCACATGTTTAGAGATAGAGGTGTCGATAAAAATAAAATACGAACATGAGGGCATCATGATCATTCTTAGAACAGAAACTTATATAATTCTTGGCATATAATCTCTAATGCTAGAGTAATAATTCAATCACAATATCAAGTATGAATCTTAAACTTCATTGAAAACTAACAAACTATAATCTCAGTCATTGAAGTAATTGCAATTTATCATAACATAGGCAAGAGTCAATGTATAAGAGCTTTTCAGCAAGTCCACATACTCAACTATCATATAATCTTTCACAATTGCTGAAACTCACGTAATACTTATGGGTATGGAGTTTTAATCGGACACAGAGAAAGATAGGGGCTTATAGTTTTGCCTCCCAATGTTTTACCTCAAGGCTAATGTCAACAGTAATAGTTCATGAAAACTCACATCCAATTAGCCATATATATCAGGATCTTTCCAACATACTGTGCTTGCCAAAGGAATAAAATGTAAAAAAAGGAAGGGTGAAAATCACCATGACTCTTATGCAATGTAGGAGATAAAAGTAAAAGATAGGCCCTTCGCAGAGGGAAGCGGAGGTTGCCATGCGCTTTTATGGTTGGATGCACAAAATCTTAATGCGAAAGAACATCTCTTTATATTGCCACTTGTGATATGTACCTTTATTATGCAGTCTGTCGCTTTTATTACTTCCATATCACACGATCGTATAAAGCTTATTTCCTCCACACCAATCAATCATACATATTTAAAGAGCAATTTTTATTGCTTGCACCAATGACAACTTACTTGATGGATCTTATTCAATCCATAGGTAGATATGGTGGACTCTTATGGCAAGACTGGTTTGAAGGTATTTGGAAGCACAAGTAGTATCTCTACTTGGTGCAATGAATTTGGCTAGCATGAGGGGGAAATGCAAGCTCATCATGTTGGAAGATCCAAGACAATATAATTCATCTCAGATGTAAGAAAACATAACCCATTACGTTGTCTTTCTTGTCCAATGTCAACTCTTTAGCGTGTCATATTTCAATGAGTGCTCACAATCATAAAAGATGTCCAAGATAGTATATTTATACGTGAAGACCTATCTTTCTTTATTACTTCCTATTAATTGCAACGATGACCAAAACTATGTTTGTCAACCCTCAACAACTTTTATTCATCATACTTTTCTATGTGAACTCATTACTCTCCATAAAACTCACATGATCTCTTTGTTTCTTTTTATTAATTATTCGTTTATTTTATTCACTTAGGATCATGGCAAAATAATCAAGCCCTTGACTCAACACTAATCTTTATTATATAGCTCATGGACTCGATTACATAGAAGGATAATAAAGCAAAACTCACAACTAGATCATATTAAGAACTTTTATTCTACTAGATCAAGATATTACCAAAAGGATCGAACTAAGAAAAATGGTAAAGATAAAGTAATGATGATATGATACCGGGGCACTCCCCCAAGCTTGGTAGTTGCCAAGTGGAGTGCCCATACCAGATACTCAATTCTTCTTTGTTGGTGGAGATGGTGGTGATTTTGTTGATGGCGTAGGCTTGTCGTCCTTCTTCCAGGGCATAGGCTCACCATCATAGAAGGATGATCGAGTCTCCTGAAACCTTAAATTTGCAGCCAAACTCATCCTCTTGAACCTATATTCATACTCATAGTTTTGGTTTTGCAGGTCATAAATCTGGGCTTGGAGGTGTTCGATTTTCTCATGAATCTTGAAGATGGCCTCCCCAATGTCCTTGACGTCCAGCTTGTGGTTGTTGGTGAACTCCGTGATCTTAATGTGATTGGAATCAAGTCCACGCTCCACCATCTCCTGACACTTGAAAACTTCTTGCTCCAATGCCTCGAGCCTGGCCTCCGTGCTTCCGGTCTTCCTTGGTCCTTCAGCATCACGAATGTGCAACAACCCCTCACGCATCTCTTTGGTTTGAGGGTGTTGCGGCACTTCTGTGAGGTAGGGGTTGATGACCTTCTCGAAGAACTAGTCCTTGGGAGCACTTGAAGACGACATTACGACCTGGATCTGTCAGAAAAACAGCTCGAAACAAAGACGTGAGATTTTAGCGTGATACGGGAGTCAAAACCTCCGGGAGGTTATATAATGAATTTTTACCGACCAAAATACATGTCGTGTACGAAAACGGAGTCCGGAGATCACACGAGGTAGGGGGGGCGCCCTCCACCCTCGTGGAGCCGTCGTGTCCTTCCCGGACTGCTGCTTATTTTTCTATTTTTCTAAATATTCCAAAACGGAGAAATATTGCCTTAAAAACTGTTTTGGAGTCGGTTTACTTACCGTACCACATACGTATTCCTTTTCGGAGTCTGAAACGTTCCGGAAAGTGTCCCTTATGTATTCCTCCGGGCTTACGGTTTCAATAACATTGGTTTGAACATTTATGGGATTACCTAAGATATAATGTTTGATTCTTTGACCGTTTACCACGTTCGGATTTGTGCCTTCGAAGTTGTTCATTTTTATGGCACCGGAACGGTAGACCTCCTCGATAACATAAGGACTTTCCCATTTAGAGAGAAGTTTTCCTGCAAAAAATCTTAAACGAGAGTTGTATAGCAATACATAATCACCTACATTAAACTCATACTTTTGTATCCTTTTGTCATGCCATCTTTTAAATTTTTCTTTAAACAACTTGGCATTTCCGTAGGCTTCGATTCTCCATTCATCAAGTTTCTTGGACCAATTCTTTCTAGACCTATTAACAGTCTTTTGCAAAATTAATTTGAGTTCTCTATTACTCAATTCTACTTGACCACTAGACTGAGGGTGGTAAGGAGATGCAATTCTATGATTAACATCATATTTTGCAAGCATTTTACGGAAAGCACCATGAATAAAATGTGAACCACCATCAGTCATTAAATATCTAGGGACTCCAAATCTTGGAAAAATAACTTCTTTAAGCATTTTAATAGAAGTGTTATGATCAACACTACTAGGTTGAATAACTTCTACCCACTTAGTAACGTAATCAACAGCAACTAAAATATGTGTATAACCATTAGAGGAAGGAAAAGGTCCCATATAGTCAATGCCCCAAACATCAAATGGTTCAATAACAAGTGAATAATTCATAGGCATTTCTTGACGTCTACTAATATTACCAATTCTTTGACATTCATCACAAGATAATGCAAACTTACGGGCATCCTTGAAGAGAGTAGGCCAATAAAAACCAGATTGCAGTACCTTATGTGCAGCTCTATCTCCAGCATGGTGTCCTCCATAAGCTTCAGAGTGACACTTGCGTAGGATCTGTTCCTGTTCATGCTCAGGTACACAACGTCTAATAACACCATCTACTCCTTCTTTATAAAGATGTGGGTCATCCCAAAAGTAATGCCTGAAATCATAGAAGAACTTTTTCTTTTCTGGTATGTGAAACTAGGTGGTATAAACTTAGCAACAATGTAATTCACATAATCAGCATACCATGGAGTAGTATGAGAAGTATTTATGACATTTAATTGCTCATCAGGAAAGCTATCATCAATAGGTAGTGGGTCATCAAGCACATTTTCTAACCTAGACAAGTTGTCTGCAATGGGGTTCTCAGCTCCTTTTCTATCAACAATGTGCAAATCAAATTCTTGTAGCAAGAGAACCCATCTAATAAGTCTAGGTTTAGCATCTTTCTTTTCCATAATATATTTAATAGCAGCATGATCAGTGTGAATAGTTACTTTAGAATCAACAATATAAGGTCTAAACTTATCACAAGCAAATACAACTGCTAAGAATTCTTTTTCGATAGTAGCATAATTTCTTTGAGCATTGTCTAGAGTTTTACTAGCATATTGAATAACATTTAGTTTCTTATCAACTCTTTGTCCCAGAACAACACCTACAGCATAATCACTAGCATCACACATAATTTCAAAGGGTAAATTCCAATCAGGTGGCTGAACAATAGGTGCAGAGATCAATGCTTTCTTAAGTATTTCAAATGCTTCTACACAATCATCATCAAAGACAAATGGTATATCTTTTTGTAATAAATTAGTTAGAGGCCACGAAATTTTTGAGAAGTCCTTAATGAACCTCCTATAAAAACCGGCATGACCAAGGAAACTTCTTATACCTTTGATGTCCTTGGGACATGGCATCTTTTCAATAGCATCAACCTTGGCTTTATCAACTTCAATACCTCTTTCAGAAACTTTATGACCCAAGACAATACCTTCATTCACCATAAAGTGGCATTTTTCCCAATTCAAGACAAGATTAGTTTCCTCACATCTCTGCAAAACTCGATCAAGGTTGCTCAAGCAATCATCAAAAGAAGATCCATAGACGGAAAAGTCGTCCATTAAAGCCTCACAAATCTTTTCATAAAAATCAGAGAATATAGCCATCATGCATCTTTGAAAGGTAGCAGGTGCATTACATAAACCAAAAGGCATACGTCTATAAGCAAAAGTACCAAAAGGGCATGTAAAAGTAGTCTTTGATTGATCTTTGGCTGACACAGGTATTTGAGAGAAACCAGAATAACCATCTAGAAAGCAAAAATGTGTATGTTTGGACAATCTTTCTAGCATTTGATCGATAAAAGGTAAGGGGTAATGATCTTTTTTAGTAGCCTTATTTAATTTGCGGAAATCAATTACCATCCTTTGACCTGTAATAATTATTTCAGGAATCAATTCATCTTTATCATTAGGAACAACAGTAATACCTCCCTTCTTAGGGACATAATGGACAGGGCTTACCCATCGACTATCAGCAACGGGATAAATTATACCTGCCTCAAAGAGCTTTAGTATCTCCTTTCTTACCACTTCTTTCATTTTAGGATTCAGACGGTGTTGATGGTCACGAACTGGTTTAGCATCTTCTTCCAAAATTAATTTTATGTTGACATAGAGTGGGACTAATGCCCTTAAGATCATCAAGAGTGTAACCCATAGCAGCGCGGTGCTTCTTCAGAGTTTTCAATAATCTCTCTTCCTCATGCTCTGAAAGGTTAGCACTAATAATAATAGGATATATCTTTTTCTCATCAAGATAAGCATATTTAAGAGTATCAGGTAACGGTTTAAGCTCAAACACGGGATCACCCTTAGGTGGAGGAGGATCCCCTATGATTTCAACAGGTAAATTGTTTTTCAGAATAGGTTCCTGTTTAAAGAATACTTCATCTAATTCCCTTCTTTCATTCATAAACATATCATTTTTATGGTCTAGCAAATATTGTTCTAAAAGATCACTAGGAGGTACGACAATGGAAGCAAGACCAATAATTTCATCCTTACTAGGTAATTCTTCTTCACGGTGTTGTCTACTAAATTTCGAAAAATTAAATTCATGAGTCATATCATCTAAACCGATAGTAACAACATCTCTTTTGCAATCTATGGTAGCATTAACAGTATTTAAGAAGGGTCTGCCAAATATAATGGGACAAAAGCTATCTTGTGGGGAATCAAGAACAAGAAAATCAGCAGGATATTTAGTTTTTCCCACACAAGACTTCAGCATCTCTAACAATTCCCATTGGTGAAATAGTATCTCTATTGGCAAGTTTAATTGAGACATCAATATCTTCCAACTCAACAGGTGCAATATCATGCATAATTTCTCTACAAAGGCTAATAGGTATTGCACTAGCACTGGCACCCATATCACATAAGCCATGATAACAATGATCTCCTATTTTAACAGAAATAACAGGCATGCCTACCACAGGTCTAGGTTTATCTTTATCATAGGGTTTAGCAATTCTAGCAGTTTCATCATAGAAATAAATAACATGCCCATCTATATTATCAGACAAGAGCTCTTTAACAATAGCAATATTAGGTCCAACTTTAACTTGCTTAGGAGGTGTATATGTTTTAATATTGCTTTTATGAACTACAGTTGAAGCTTTAGCATGATCCTTTATCCTGACAGGGAAAGGTGGTTTCTCAACATAAGAAGTAGGAACAATAGGATCATTATAAGTGATAGTCTTTTCTTCAACTTTAATAGGTGTAGGTACTTTTACTTCTATGGGAGGATGATATTTAAACCACTTCTCCTTGGGGAGATTAACATAGGCAGCAAAAGATTCACAGAAAGAGGCTACTATCTCAGAGTCAAGTCCATATTTAGTGCTAAATTTAAGAAAAATATCGGTATCCATAAAAGATTTAACACAATCAAAACTAGGTGTCATACCTGACTCCTTACCATTGTTGAGGTCCCAATCTTCAGAGTTCCGTTTAATTCTTTCCAATAAATCCCATTTGAATTCAATAGTCTTCATCATAAAAGAGCCAGCACAAGAAGTATCAAGCATGGTGCGATTGTTACCAGAAAGCCGAGCATAAAATTTTTGAATAATCATTTCTCTTGAGAGCTCATGATTGGGGCATGAATATAACATTGACTTAAGCCTCCCCCAAGCTTGAGCGATGCTTTCTCCTTCGCGAGGCCAAAAATTATATATGTAATTGCGATCACGATGAACAAGATGCATAGGATAAAACTTCTAATGAAATTCCAATTTCAATCATTTGTAATTCCAAGACCTCATATCATCACATAGCCTATACCATGTCGATGCATCTCCCCTCAAAGATAAAGGGAAGACCTTCTTCTTAACAATATCTCCGGGTACACCTGCAAGCTTAAATAATCCACAAACTTCATCCACATATATCAGATGTTCATCAGGATGTTTTGTTCCATCTCCTAAAAAAGGATTAGCTAGCTGTTTTTCTATCATACTCGAAGGAACTTCAAAGCAAGCTTTTTCATTTTCATTTTCATTTTCGGTAGGTTCAGTAGGTTGAGGAGCAACTCTTTGCTCTACTGGTCGGGGTGAAGATACCCCGAACAAGCCCCTCAGAGGATTACTTTCCATGGTAACAAGTGACAGTAAATTTCAGCACATTATATAAATTTTTCCTTACCAAATTCCACCTACCAAAGGCACTTCACTCCCCGGCAACGGCGCCAGAAAAGAGTCTTGATGACCCACAAGTATAGGGGATCTATCGTAGTCCTTTCGATAAGTAAGAGTGTCGAACCCAAAGAGGGGCAGAGGAAATGATATGCGGTTTCTAGCAAGGTATTCTCTGCAAGTACTGAAATAAGTGGTAACAGATAGTTTTGTGATAAGATAGCTTGTAACGAGCAACAAGTAAAAAAAGTAAATAAGGTGCAACAAGGTGGCCCAATCCTTTTTGTAGCAAAGGACAAGCCTGGACAAACTCTTATATGATGTAAAGCGCTCCCGAGGACACATGGGAATATCGTCAAGCTAGTTTTCATCACGTTCATATGATTCGCGTTCGGTACTTGGATAATTTGGTATGCGGGTGGACCTGTGCTTGGGTACTGCCCTTACTTGGACAAGCATCCCACTTATGATGAACCTCTATTGCAAGCATCCGCAACTACAACAAAAGTATTAAGGTAAACCTAACCATAGCATGAAACATATGGATCCAAATCAGCCCCTTACGAAGCAACGCATAAACTAGGGTTTAAGCTTCTGTCACTCTACCAACCCATCATCTACTTATTACTTCCCAATGCCTTCCTATAGTCCCAAATAATGATGAAGTGTCGTGTAGTCGACGTTCACATAACACCACTAGAGGAGAGACAACATACATCTCATCAAAATATCAAACAAATACCAAATTCACATGACTACTAATAGCAAGACTTCTCCCATGTCCTCAGGAACAAAAGTAACTACGCACAAAGCATAATCATGTTCATAATCAGAGGGGTATTAATATGCATATAGGATCTGAACATATGATCTTCCACCAATTAAACCAACTAGCATCAACGACAAGGAGTAATTAACACTACTAGCAACCTACTAGCACCAATCCCGGACTTGGAGACAAGAATTGGATACAAGAGATGAACTAGGTTTTTGAGATGAGATGGTGATGATGAAGATGTTGATGGAGATTGCCCTCTCTCGATGAGAGGAGCATTGGTGATGGCGATGGCGATGATTTCCCCTCCGGGAGGGAAGTTTCCCCGGTAGAACAGCTCCGCCAGAGTCCTAGATTGGTTCCGCCTCGTGGCGGCGGAGTTTCGTCCGAGAAGATGGCTTATGATTTTTTTCCATCGAAAGACTCCATATAGCACAAGATGGTCACCGGAGGGCCACCAGGGGGCCCACGAGGTAGGGGGCGCGCCCAGGGGGGTAGGGCACACCCCCACCCTTGTGGGCAGGGTGTGGCACCCCTGGTGAAGTTCTTGCTCTCAGTATTTTTTATATATTTGGAAAACATCTTCTGTGAAGTTTCAGGACTTTTGGAGCTGTGAGGAATAGGTCTCTAATATTTGCTCCTTTTCCAGCCCAGAATCCCAGCTGTCGGCATTCTCCCTCTTTATGTAAACCTTGTAAAATAAGAGAGAATAGGCATAAGTATTGTGACATAATGTGTAATAACATCCCATAATGCAATAAATATTGATATAAAATCATGATGCAAAGTGGACGTATCAACTCCCCCAAGCTTAGACCTCGCTTGTCCTCAAGCGAAAAGCTGAAATTGAAAAATATGTCCACATGTTTAGAGATAGAGGTGTCCATAAAAATAAAATACGAACATGAGGGCATCATGATCATTCTTAGAACAAAAACTTATATAATTCTTGGCATATAATCTCTAATGCTAGAGTAATAATTCAATCACAATATCAAGTATGAATCTTAAACTTCACTAAAAACTAACAAACTATAATCTCAGTCATTGAAGCAATCGCAATTTATCATAACATAGGAAAGAGTCAATGTATAAGAGCTTTTTAGCAAGTCCACATACTCAACTATCATATAATCTTTCACAATTGCTGACACTCACGCAATACTTATGGGTATGGAGTTTTAATCGGACACAGAAAAAGATAGGGGCTTATAGTTTTGCCTCCCAACGTTTTACCTCAAGGGTAATGTCAACATTAATAGTTCATGAAAACTCACATCCAATTAGCCATATATATCAGGATCTTTCCAACATACTATGCTTGCCAAAGGAATAAAATGTAGAAAAAGGAAGGGTGAAAAGCACCATGACTCTTATGCAATGTAGGAGATAAAAGAAAAGATAGGCCCTTCGCAGAGGGAAGCAGAGGTTGTCATTCGCTTTTATGGTTGGATGCTCAAAATCTTAATGCGAAAGAACATCACTTTATATTGCCACTTTTGATATGGACCTTAATTATGCAGTCTGTCACTTTTATTACTTCCATATCACACGATCGTATAAAGCTTATTTCCTCCACACCAATCAATCATACATATTTAAAGAGCAATTTTTATTGCTTGCACCGATGACAACTTACTTGATGGATCTTATTCAATCCATAGGTAGATATGGTGGACTCTTATGGTAAGACTGGTTTGAGGGTATTTGGAAGCACAAGTAGTATCTCTACTTGGTGCAATGAATTTGGCTAGCATGAGGGGGAAAGGCAAGCTCATCATGTTGGAAGATCCAAGACAATATAATTCATCTCAGATGTAAGAAAACATAACCCATTAGGTTGTCTTTCTTGTCCAATGTCAACTCTTTAGCATGTCATATTTTAATGAGTGCTCACAATCATAAAAGATGTCCAAGATAGTATATTTATATGTGAAGACCTCTCTTTCTTTATTACTTCCTATTAATTGCAACGATGACCAAAACTATGTTTGTCAACCCTCAACAACTTTTATTCATCATACTTTTCTATGTGAGCTCATTACTCTCCATAAGACTCACATGATATCTTTGTTTCTTTTTATTTCTTTCTCTTTTCTTTTATTCACTTAGGATCATGGCAAAATAAACAAGCCCTTGACTCAACACTAATCTTTATTATATAGCTCACAGACTCGATTACATAGAAGGATAATAAAGCAAAACTCACAACTAGATCATACTAAGAACTTTTATTCTACTAGATCAAGATATTACCAAAAGGATCAAACTAAGAAAAACGGTAAAGATAAAGTGATGATGATATGATACTGGGGCACTCCCCCAAGCTTGGCAGTTGCCAAGTGGAGTGCCCATACCAGATACTCAATTCTTCTTTGTTGGTGGAGACGGTGGTGATTTTGTTGATGGCGTAGGCTTGTCGTCCTTCTTCCAGGGCATATGCTCACCATCACAGAAGGATGATCGAGTCTCCTGAAACCTTAGATCTGCAGCCAAACTCATCCTCTTGAACCTATATTCATAGTCACAGTTTTGGTTTTGCAGGTCATAAATCTGGGCCTGGAGGTGCCCGATTTTCTCTTGAAGCTTGAAGATGGCCTCCCCAATGTCCTTGACGTTCATCTTGTGGTTGTTGGTGAACTCCGTGATCATAATGTGATTGGAATCAAGTCCACGATCCACCATCTCCTGACACTTGAAAACTTCTTGCTCCAATGCCTCGAGCCTGGCCTCCGTGCTTCCGGTCTTCCTTGGTCCTTCAGCATCGCGGCTGTGCAACAACCCCTCACGCATCTCTATGGTTTGAGGGTGTTGCAGCACTTCTGCGAGGTAGGGGTTGATGACCTTCTCGAAGAACTGGTCCTTGGGGAAAACAGCTCGAAACAAAGACAGGAGATTTTGCGTGATGCGGGAGTCAAAACCACCGGGAGGTTATATAATGAATTTTTACCGACCAAAATACGTGTCGTGTACGAAAATGGAGTCCGGAGAGCACACGAGGTGCCCACGAGGTAGGGGCGCGCCCAGTAGGGTAGGGCGCGCCCTCCACCCTCGTGGAGCCCTCGTGTCCTTCCCGGACTGCTGTTTATTTTTCTATTTTTCTAAATATTCCAAAATGGAGAAATATTGCCTTAAAAACTGTTTTGGAATAGGTTTACTTACCGTACCACATACATATTCCTTTTCGGAGTTTGAAACATTCCGGAAAGTGTCCCTTATGTATTCCTCCGGGGTTACGGTTTCATTAACATTGGTTTCAACATTTATGGGATTACCTGAGATATAGTGTTTGATTCTTTGACCGTTTACCACCTTCGGATTTGTGCCTTCAAAGTTGTTGATTTTTATGGCACCAGAATGGTAGACCTCCTCGATAATGTAAGGACCTTCCCATTTAGAGAGAAGTTTTCCTGCAAAAAATCTTAAACGAGAGTTGTATAGCAATACATAATCACCTACATTAAACTCATGCTTTTGTATCCTTTTGTCATGCCATCTTTTAACTTTTTCTTTAAACAACCTGGCATTTTCGTAGGCTTGGGTTCTCCATTCATCAAGTTTCTTGGACCAATTCTTTCTAGACCTATTAACAGTCTTTTGCAAAATTAATTTGAGTTCTCTATTACTCAATTCTACTTGACCACTAGACTGATGGTGATAAGGAGATGCAATTCTATTATTAACATCATATTTAGCAAGCATTTTATGGAAAGCACCATGAATAAGATGTGAACCACCATCAGTCATTAAATATCTAGGGAATTTAAATCTTGGAAAAATAACTTCTTTAGGCATTTTAATAGAAGTGTTATGATCAGCACTACTAGTTGGAATAACTTCTACCCACTTAGTAACGTAATCAACAACAACTAAAATATGTGTATAACCATTAGAGGAAGGAAAAGGTCCCATATAGTCAAAGCCCCAAACATCAAATGGTTCAATAACAAGTGAATAATTCATAGGAATTTCTTGACGTCTACTAATATTACCAATTCTTTGACATTCATCACAAGATAAGACAAACTTACGGGCATCCTTGAAGAGAGTAGGTCAATAAAATCAGATTGCAGTACCTTATGTGCAGTTTTATCTCCAGCATGGTGTCCTCCATAAGCTTCGAAGTGACACTTGCGTAGGATCTGTTCCTGTTAATGCTCAGGTACACAACGTCTAATAACACCATCTACTCCTTCTTTATAAAGATGTGGGTCATCCCAAAAGTAATGCCTGAAATCATAGAAGAACTTTTTCTTTTGCTGGTATGTGAAACTAGGTGGTATAAACTTGGCAACAATGTAATTCGCATAATCAGCATACCATGGAGCAGTATGAGAAGCATTTATGACATTTAATTGCTCACCACGAAAGCTATCATCAATAGGTAGTGGGTCATCAAGCACATTTTCTAACCTAGACAAGTTGTCTGCAACGGGGTTCTCAGCTCCTTTTCTATCAACAATGTGCAAATCAAATTCTTGTAGCAAGAGAACCCATCTAATAAGTCTAGGTTTAGCATCATTCTTTTCCATAATATATTTAATAGCAGCATGATCAGTGTGAATAGTTACTTTAGAATCAACAATATAAGGTCTAAACTTATCACAAGCAAATACAACTGCTAAGAATTATTTTTCAATAGTAGCATAATTTCTTTGAGCATTGTCTAGAGTTTTACTAGCATATTGAATAACATTTAGTTTCTTATCAACTCTTTGTCCTAGAACAACATCTACATCATAATCACTAGCATCACACATAATTTCAAAGGGTAAATTCCAATCAGGTGGCTGAACAATAGGTGCAGAAATCAATGCTTTCTTAAGTATTTCAAATGCTTCTACACAATCATCATCAAAGACAAATGGTATATCTTTTTGTAATAAATTAGTTAGAGGACGAGAAATTTTTGAGAAGTCCTTAATGAACCTCCTATAAAAACCGGCATGACCAAGGAAACTTCTTATACCTTTGATGTCCTTGGGACATGGCATCTTTTCAATAGCATCAACCTTGGCTTTATCAACTTCAATACCTCTTTCAGAAACTTTATGACCCAAGACAATACCTTCATTCACCATAAAGTGGCATTTTTCCCAATTCAAGACAAGATTAGTTTCCTCACATCTCTGCAAAACTCAATCAAGGTTGCTCAAGCAATCATCAAAAGAAGATCCATAGACGGAAAAGTCGTCCATGAAAACCTCACAAATCTTTTCATAAAAATCAGAGAATATAGCCATCATGCATCTTTGAAAGGTAGCTGGTGCATTATATAAACCAAAAGGCATACTTCTATAAGCAAAAGTACCAAAAGGGCATGTAAAAGTAGCCTTTGATTGATCTTTGGCTGACACAGGTATTTGAGAGAAACCAGAATAACCACGTAGAAAGCAAAAATGTGTATGTTTGGACAATCTTTCTAGCATTTGATCGATAAAAGGTAAGAGGTAAATTGTTTTTCAGAATAGGTTCCTGTTTAAAGAATACTTCATCTAATTCCCTTCTTTCATTCATAAACATGTCATTTTCATGGTCTAGCAAATATTGTTCTAAAAGATCACTAGGAGGTACGGCAATAGAAGCAAGACCGATAATTTCATCCTTACTAGGTAATTCTTCTTCACGGTGTTGTCTACTAAATTTAGAAAAATTAAATTTATGAGTCATATCATCTAAACCGATAGTAACAACATCTCTTTTGCAATCTATGGTAGCATTAACAGTATTTAAGAAGGGTCTGCCAAATATAATGGGACAAAAGCTATCTTGTGGGGAACCAAGAACAAGAAAATCAGCAGGATATTTAGTTTTCCCACACAAGACTTCAGCATCTCTAACAATTCCCATTGGTGAAATAGTATCTCTATTGGCAAGTTTAATTGTGACATCAATATCTTCCAACTCAACAGGTGCAATATCATGCAAAATTTCTCTATAAAGGATAATAGGTATTGCACTAGCACTGGCACCCATATCACATAAGCCATGATAACAATGATCTCCTATTTTAACAGAAATAACACGCATGCCTACCACAGGTCTAGGTTTATCTTTATCACAGGGTTTAGCAATTCTAGTAGTTTCATCATAGAAATAAATAACATGCCCATCTATATTATCAGACAAGAGATCTTTAACAATAGCAATATTAGGTTCAACTTTAACTTTCTCAGGTGGTGTATATGTTTTAATATTGCTTTTACGAACTACAGTTGAAGCTTTAGCATGATCCTTTATCCTGATAGGGAAAGGTGGTTTCTCAACATAAGAAGTAGGAACAATAGGATCATTATAAGTGATAGTCTTTTCTTCTACTTTAATAGGTGCAACTACTTTTACTTCTATGGGAGGATGATATTTAAACCACTTCTCCTTGGGGAGATGAACATAGGCAGCAAAAGATTCACAGAAAGAGGCTACTATCTCAGAGTCAAGTCCATATTTAGTGCTAAATTTAAGAAAAATATCGGTATCCATAAAAGATTTAACACAATCAAAACTAGGTGTCATACCTGACTCCTTACCATTATCGAGGTCCCAATCTTCAGAGTTGCGTTTAATTCTTTCCAATAAATCCCATTTCAATTCAATAGTCTTCATCATAAAAGAGCCAGCACTAGAAGTATCAAGCATGGTGCGATTGTTACCAGAAAGCCGAGCATAAAATTTTTGAATAATCATTTCTCTTGAGAGCTCATGATTGGGGCATGAATATAACATTGACTTAAGCCTCCCCCAAGCTTGAGCGATGCTTTCTCCTTCGCGAGGCCAAAAATTATATATGTAATTGCGATCACGATGAACAAGATGCATAGGATAAAACTTCTAATGAAATTCCAATTTCAATCGTTTGTAATTCCAAGACCTCATATCATCACATAGCCTATACCGTGTCGATGCATCTCCCCTCAAAGATAAAGGGAAGACCTTCTTCTTAACAACATATCCGGGTACACCTGCAAGCTTAAATAATCCAAAAGCTTCATCCACATATATCAGATGTTCATCAGGATGTTTTGTTCCATCTCCTAAAAAAGGATTGGCTAGCAGTTTTTCTATCATACCGGAAGGAACTTCAAAGCAAGCATTTTCATTTTCATTTTAATTTTCAGTAGGTTCAGTAGGTTGAGGAGCAACTCTTTGCTCTACTGGTCGGGGTGAAGATACCCCGAACAAGCCCCTCAGAGGATTACTTTCCATGGTAACAAGTGACAGTAAATTCCAGCACACTATATAAATTTTTCCTTACCAAATTCCACCTACCAAAGGCGCTTCACTCCCCGGCAACGACACCAGAAAAGAGTCTTGATGACCCACAAGTATAGGGGATCTATCATAGTCCTTTCGATAAGTAAGAGTGTCGAACCCAACGAGGAGTAGAAGAAAATGATAAGCGGTTTCCAGCAAGGTATTCTCTGCAAGTACTGAAATAAGTGGTAACAGATAGTTTTGTGATAAGATAGCTTGTAACGAGCAACAAGTAAAAAAAGTAAATAAGGTGCAACAAGGTGGCCCAATCCTTTTTGTAGCAAAGAACAAGCCTGGACAAACTCTTATACGATGTAAAGCGCTCCCGAGGACACGTGGGAATATCGTCAAGCTAGTTTTCATCACGTTCATATGATTCGCGTTCGGTACTTTGATAATTTGGTATGTGGGTGGACCGGTGCTTGGGTACTGCCCTTACTTGCACAAGCATCCCACTTATGATGAACCTCTATTGCAGGCATCTGCAACTACAACAAAAGTACTAAGGTAAACCTAGCCATAGCATGAAACATATGGATCCAAATCAGCCCCTTACGAAGCAACGCATAAACTAGGGTTTAAGCTTCTGCCACTCTAGCAACCCATCATCTACTTATTACTTCCCAATGCCTTCCTCTAGGCCCAAATAATGATGAAGTGTCATGTAGTCGACGTTCACATAACACCACTAGAGGAGAGACAACATACATCTCATCAAAATATCAAATGAATACCAAATTCACATGACTACTAATAGCAAGACTTCTCCCATGTCCTCAGGAACAAAAGTAACTACTCACAAAGCATAATCATGTTCATAATTAGAGGGGTATTAATATGCATATAGGATTTGAACATATGACCTTCCACCAATTAAACCAACTAGCATCAACGACAAGGAGTAATTAACACTAGCAACCTACTAGCACCAATCCCGGACTTGGAGACAAGAATTGGATACAAGAGATGAACTAGGTTTTTGAGATGAGATGGTGATGATGAAGATGTTGATGGAGATTTCCCTCTCCCGATGAGAGGAGCGTTGGTGATGGCGATGGCGGTGATTTCCCCCTCCGGGAGGGAAGTTTCCCCGGCAGAACAGCTCCGCTAGAGCCCTAGATTGGTTCCGCCTCGTGGCGGCAGAGTCTCATCCGAGAAGATGGCTTATGATTGTTTTCCATCGAAGACTCCATATAGCAGAAGATGGTCACCGGAGGGCCACCAGGGGGCCCACGAGGTAGGGGGCGCGCCCAGGGGGGTAGGGCACGCCCCCACCCTTGTGGGCAGGGTGTGGCCCCCTGGTGAAGTTCTTGCTCTCAGTATTTTTTATATATTTGGAAAACATCTTCCGTGAAGTTTCAGGACTTTTGGAGCTGTGAAGAATAGGTCTCTAATATTTGCTCCTTTTCCAGCCCAGAATCCCAGCTACCGGCATTCTCCCTCTTTATGTAAACCTTGTAAAATAAGAGAGAATAGGCATAAGTATTGTGACATAATGTGTAATAAAAGCCCATAATGCAATAAATATTGATATAAAATCATGATGCAAAGTGGAAGTATCAACTCCCCCAAGCTTAGACCTCGCTTGTCCTCAAGCGAAAAGCCGAAATTGAAAAATATGTCCACATGTTCAGAGATAGAGGTGTCGATAAAAATAAAATACGAACATGAGGGTATCATGATCATTCTTAGAACATAAACGTATATAATTCTTGGCATATAATATCTAATGCTAGAGTAATAATTCAATCACAATATCAAGTATGAATCTTAAACTTCATTGAAAACTAACAAACTATAATCTCAGTCATTGAAGCAATCGCAATTTATCATAATATAGGAAAGAGTCAATGTATAAGAGCTTTTTAGCAAGTCCACATACTCAACTATCATATAATCTTTCACAATTGCTGACACTCACGCAATACTTATGGGTATGGAGTTTTAATCGGACACAGAGAAAGATAGGGGCTTATAGTTTTGCCTCCCAACGTTTTACCTCAAGGGTAATGTCAACATTAATAGTTCATGAAAACTCACATCCAATTAGCCATATATATCAGGATCTTTCCAACATACTGTGCTTGCCAAAGGAATAAAATGTAAAAAAAGGAAGGGTGAAAATCACTATGAATCTTATGCAATGTAGGAGATAAAAGTAAAAGATAGGCCCTTCGCAGAGGGAAGCAGAAGTTGTCATGCGCTTTTATGGTTGGATGCACAAAATCTTAATGCGAAAGTGTTGGGTTTCGTAGTAATTTCAAAAAATTTCCTACGCTCACGCAAGATCATGTGATGCATAGCAACGAGAGGGGAGAGTGTTGTCTACGTACCCACGCAGACCGACTGCGGAAGCGTTGACGCAACGTAGAGGAAGTAGTCGTACGTCTTCACGATCCAACCGATCAAGTACCGAAACTATGGCACCTCCGAGTTTGAGCACACGTTCAGCTCGATGACGATCCCAGGACTCCGATCCAGCAAAGTGTCGGGGAAGAGTTCCTTCAGCACGACGGCGTGGTGACGATCTTGATGCACTACAGCAGCAGGGCTTCGCCTAAACTCCGCTACAGTATTATCGAGGAATATGGTGGCTGGGGGCACCGCACACGGCTAAGGAATAGATCACGTGGATCAACTTGTGTGTTTCTGGGGTGCCTCTGCCTCAGTATATAAAGGACTAGAGGGGGGAGGCTGGCCGGCCAAGCTTGGCGCGCCAGAAGAGTCCTACTCCCACTGGGAGTAGGATTCCCCCCCCCCCCAATCCTAGTTGGAATAGGATTCGCGGAGGGGGAAAAGAGAGAGGGGGGCCGGCCACCTCTCCTTGTCCTAATAGGACTAGGGGAGGGAGGGTGGCGCGCAGCCCATCTAGGGCAGCCCCTTCTCTTTTCCACTAAGGCCCACTAAGGCCCATATAGCTCCCCGGGGGGTTCCGGTAACCTCCCGGTACTCCGGTAAAATCCCGATTTTACCCGGAACACTTCCGATATCCAAACATAGGCTTCCAATATATCAATCTTTATGTCTCGACCATTTCGAGAATCCTCGTCATGTCCGTGATCACATCCGGGACTCCGAACAACCTTCGGTACATCAAAATGCATAAACTCATAATATAACTGTCATCGTAACCTTAAGCGTGTGGACCCTACGGGTTCGAGAACAATGTAGACATGACCGAGACACGTCTCCGGTCAATAACTAATAGCGGGACCTGGATGCCCATATTGGCTCCTACATATTCTACGAAGATCTTTATCGGTCAGACCGCATAACAACATATGTTGTTCCCTTTGTCATCGGTATGTTACTTGCCCGAGATTCGATCGTCGGTATTCCAATACCTAGTTTAATCTCGTTACCGGCAAGTCTCTTTACTCGTTCCGTAATACATCATCTCGCAACTACCTCACTAGTTGCAATGCTTGCAAGGCTTATGTGATGTGCATTACCGAGAGGGCCCAGAGATACCTCTCCGACAATCGGAGTGACAAATCCTAATCTCGAAATACGCCAACCCAACATCTACCTTTGGAGACACCTGTAATGCTCCTTTATAATCACCCAGTTACGTTGTGACGTTTGGTAGCACCCAAAGTGTTCCTCCGGCAAACGGGAGTTGCATAATCTCATAGTCATAGGAACATGTATAAGTCATGAAGAAAGTAATAGCAACATACTAAACGATCGGGTGCTAAGCCAATGGAATGGGTCATGTCAATCAGATCATTCACCTAATGATGTGATCCCGTTAATCAAATAACAACTCATTGTTCATGGTTAGGAAACATAGCCATCTTTGATTAACGGGCTAGTCAAGTAGAGGCATACTAGTGACACTTCGTTTGTCTATGTATTCACACATGTATTATGTTTCCGGTTAATACAATTCTAGCATGAATAATAAACATTTATCATGAGATAAGGAAATAAATAATAACTATATTATTGCCTCTAGGGCATATTTCCTTCAGAAAGATCTTTATCACAGGGCATATTTCCTTCAGAAAAAACTTATCAAGTGTCTTGATCTATTTCTATAGATCTTGATGCTCAATATGTAAGCAGCTTCACCGAGGTCTTTCTTTGAAAAACTTCTTTAAAAACACTCCTTTATGCTTTGCAGAATAATTCTACATTATTTCTGATCAACAATATGTCATACACATATACTTATCAGAAATGTTGTAGTGCTCCCACTCACTTTCTTGTAGATACAGGATTCACCGCAAGTCTGTATAAAACTATATGCTTTGATCAACTTATCAAAGCGTATATTCCAACTCCGAGATGCTTACACCAGTCCATAGATGGATCGCTGGAGTTTGCACATTTTGTTAGCACCTTTAAGATTGACAAAACCTTCTGGTTGTATCATATACAACTCTTTAATAAATCCATTAAGGAATGCAATTTTGTTTATCCATTTGCCGGATTTCATAAAATGCGACAATTGCTAACATGATTCGGACAGACTTAAGCATAGATACGAGTGAGAAACTCTCATCGTAGTCAACACCTTGAACTTGTCGAAAATCTTTTGCGACAATTCTAGCTTTGTAGATAGTAACACTACTATCAGCGTCCGTCTTCCTCTTGAAGATCCATTTATTTTCTATGGCTTGCCGATCATCGGGCAAGTCAACCAAAGTCCATACTTTGTTCTCATACATGGATCCCATCTCAGATTTCATGGCCTCAAGCCATTTTGCGGAATCTGGGCTCATCATCGCTTCCTCATAGTTCGTAGGTTCGTCATGGTCTAGTAACATAACTTCTAGAACAAGATTACCGTACCACTCTGGTATGGATCTCACTCTGGTTTACCTACGAGATTCGGTAGTAACTTGATCTGAAGTTACATGATCATCATCATTAGCTTCCTCACTAATTGGTGTAGGTGTCGCAGAAACAGTTTTCTGTGATGTACTACTTTCCAATAAGGGAGCAGGTACAGTTACCTCGTCAAGTTCTACTTTCCTCCCACTCACTTCTTTCGAGAGAAACTCCTTCTCTAGAAAAACTCCGAATTTAGCAACAAAAATCTTGCCTTCGGATTTGTGATAGAAGGTGTACCCAACAGTCTCCTTTGGGTATCCTATGAAGACATATTTCTCCAATTTGGGTTTGAGCTTATTAGGATGAAACCTTTTCATATAAGCATCACAACCCCAAACTTTAAGAAACGACAACTTTGGTTTCTTGCCAAACCACAGTTCAGATTGTGTCGTCTCAACGGACTTAGATGGTGCCCTATTTAATGTGAATGCAGCTGTCTCTAATGCATAACCCCAAAACGATAGTGGTAGATCGGTAAGAGACATCATAGATCGCACTATATCTAATAAAGTACGGTTATGACGTTCGGACACACCATTACACTATGGTGTTCCAGGTGGTGTGAGTAGTGAAACTATTTCACATTGTTTTAATTGAAGGCCAAACTCGTAACTCAAATATTTTACCTCTGCGATTATATCGTAGAAACTTTTATTTTCTTGTCACGATGATTTTCCACTTCACTCTGAAATTCTTTGAACTTTTCAAATGTTTCAGACTTATGTTTCATCAAGTAGATATACCCATATCTGCTCAAGTCATCCGTGAAGTTCAGAAAAATAACGATACTTGCCGTGAGCCTTAACACTCATCGGACCACATACATCAGTATGTATTATTTCCAATAAGTCAGTTGCTCGCTCCGGAGAACGGAGTCTTAGTCATCTTGCCCATGAGGCATGGTTCGCAAGCATCAAGTGATTCCAAAATCCCATCAACATGGAGTTTCTTCATGCGCTTTACACCAATATGACCTAAACGGTAGTGCTACAAATAAGTTGCACAATCATTATTAACTTTGCATCTTTTTGCTTCAAATTTATGATTATGTGTATCACTACGATCGAGATTCAACGAACTATTTTCATTGGGTGTGTAACCATATAAGGTTTTATTCATGTAAACAGAACAACAATTTATTCTCTTACTTAAATGAATAACCGTATTACAATAAACATGATCAAATCATATTCATGCTCAACGCAAACACCAAATAACACTTATTCAGGTTCAACACTAATCCCGAAAGTATAGGGAGTGTGCGATGATGATCATATCAATCTTGGAACCACTTCCAACACACATCGTCACTTCACCCTTAACTAGTCTCTGTTTATTCTGCAACTCCCGTTTTGAGTTACTAATCTTAGCAACTGAACTAGTATCAAATACTGAGGGGTTGCTATAAACACTAGTAAAGTACACATCAATAACATGTGTATCAAATATACTTATGTTCACTTTGCCATCCTTCTTATCCTCCAATCACTTGGGGTAGTTCCGCTTCCAGTGACAAGTCCATTTGCAGTAGAAGCACTTAGTCTCAGGCTTAGGACCAGACTTGGGCTTCTTCACTTGAGCAGCAACTTGCTTGTTGTTCTTCTTGAAGTTCCCCTTCTTCCCTCTGCCCTTTTCTTGAAACTAGTGGTCTTGTCTACCATCAACACTTGATGTTTTTCTCGATTTCTACCTTCGTCAATTTCCGCATTACGAAGAGCTTGGGAATCGTTTCCGTTATCCCTTGCATATCATAGTTCATCACGAAGTTCTACTAACTTGGTGATGGTGACTAGAGAATTCTGTCAATCACTATCTTATCTGGAAGATTAACTCCCATTTTGATTCAAGCGATTGTAGTACTCAGACAATCTGGGCACATGCTCACTAGTTGAGCGATTCTCCTCCGTCTTTTAGCTATAGAACTTGTTGGAGACTTCATATCTCTCAACTCGGGTATTTGCTTGAAATATTAACTTCAACTCCTGGAACATCTCATATGCTCCATGACGTTCAAAACGTCTTTGAAGTCCTGATTCTAAGCCATTAAGCAGGGTGCACTAAACTATCAAGTAGTCATCATATTGAGCTAGCCAAACGTTCATAAGGTCTGCATCTGCTCCTGCAATAGGTCCGTCACCTAGCGGTGCATCAAGGACATAATTCTTCTGTGCAGCAATGAGGATAAACCTCAGATCACGGATCCAATCCGCATCATTGCTACTAACATCTTTCAACACAATTTTCTCTAGGAATAAACACAGGGAAGCAACAACGCGAGCTATTGATCTACAACATAATTTGCAAAATACTACCAGGACTAAGTTCAAGATAAATTTAAGTTCAATTAATCATATTACTTAAGAACTCCCACTTAGAGAGATATCCCTCTAATCCTCTAAGTGATTACGTGATCCAAATCAACTAAACCATGTCCGATCATCACGTGAGATGGAGTAGTTTCATCGGTGAACATCATTATGTTGATCATATCTACTATATGATTCACGCTCGACCTTTCGGTCTCCGTGTTCCGAGGCCATATCTGTATATGCTTGGCTCGTCAAGTATTACCTGAGTATTCCGCGTGTGCAACTGTTTTGCACCCATTGTATTTGAACGTAGAACCTATCACACCCGATCATCACGTGGTGTCTCAGCACGAAGAACTTTCGCAACGGTGCATACTCAGGGAGAACACTTCTTGATAATTTAGTGAGAGATCATCTTATAATGCTACCGTCAATCAAAGCAAGATAAGATGCATAAAAGTATAAACATCACATGCAATCAATATAAGTGATATGATATGGCCATCATCATCTTGTGCTTGTGATCTCCATCTCCGAAGCACCGTCGTGATCACCATCGTCACCGGCGTGACACCTTGATCTCCATCGTAGCATCGTTGTCGTCTCGCCAAGTTTATGCTTCTACGACTATCGCTACCGCTTAGTGATAAAAGTAAAGCATTACATCGCGATTGCATTGCATACAATAAAACGACAACCATATGGCTCCTGCCAGTTGCCGATAACTCGGTTACAAAACATGATCATCTCATACAATAAAATTAAGCATCATGCCTTGACCATATCACATCACAACATGCCCTGCAAAAACAAGTTAGACGTCCTCTACTTTGTTGTTGCAAGTTTTACGTGGCTGCTACGGGCTTAAGCAAGAACCAATCTCACCTACGCATCAAAACCACAACGATAGTTTGTCAAATAGACTCCGTTTTAACCTTCGCAAGGACCGGGCGTAGCCACACTCGGTTCAACTAAAGTTGGAGAGACAGTCGCCCACAAGCCACCTATGCGCAAAGCACGTCGGGGGAACCGGTCTCGCGTAACCGTACGCGTAATGTTGGTCCGGGTCGTCTCGTCCAACAATGCCGCCGAACCAAAGTATGACATGCTGGTAGGCAGTATGACTTATATCGCCCACAACTCACTTGTGTTCTACTCGTGCATATAACATCAACATAAATAACCTAGGCTCGGATGCCACTATTGGGTTTCGTAGTAATTTCAAAAAAATTCCTACGCTCACGCAAGATCATGTGATGCATAGCAACGAGAGGGGAGAGTGTTGTCTACGTACCCACGCAGACCGACTGCGGAAGCGTTGACGCAACGTAGAGGAAGTAGTCGTACATCTTCACGATCCAACCGATCAAGTACCGAAACTACGGCACCTCCGAGTTCGAGCACACGTTCAGCTCGATGACGATCCCCGGACTCCGATCCAGCAAAGTGTCGGGGAAGAGTTCCGTCAGCACGATGGCATGGTGACGATCTTGATGCACTACAGCAGCAGGGCTTCGCCTAAACTCCGCTACAGTATTATCGAGGAATATGGTGGCTGGGGGCACTGCACACGGCTAAGGAATAGATCACGTGGATCAACTTGTGTGTTTCTGGGGTGCCTCTGCCTCAGTATATAAAGGACTAGAGGGGGGAGGCTGGCCGGCCAAGCTTGGCGCGCCAGGAGAGTCCTACTCCCACTGGGAGTAGGATTCCCCCCCCCCCAATCCTAGTTGGAATAGGATTCGCGGAGGGGGAAAAGAGAGAGGGGGGGCCGGCCACCTCTCCTTGTCCTAATAGGACTAGGGGAGGGAGGCTGGCGCGCAGCCCATCTAGGGCAGCCCCTTCTCTTTTCCACTAAGGCCCACTAAGGCCCATATAGCTCCCCGGGGGGTTCCGGTAACCTCCCGGTACTCCGGTAAAATCCCGATTTTACCCGGAACACTTCCGATATCCAAACATAGGCTTCCAATATATCAATCTTTATGTCTCGACCATTTCGAGACTCCTCGTCATGTCCGTGATCACATCCGGGACTCCGAACAACCTTTGGTACATCAAAATGCATAAACTCATAATATAACTGTCATCGTAAGCTTAAGCGTGCGGACCCTACGGGTTCGAGAACAATGTAGACATGACCGAGACACGTCTCCGGTCAATAACCAATAGCGGGACCTGGATGCCCATATTGGCTCGTACATATTCTACGAAGATCTTTATCGGTCAGACCGCATAACAACATACGCTGTTCCCTTTGTCATCGGTATGTTACTTGCCCGAGATTCGATCGTCGGTATTCCAATACCTAGTTTAATCTCGTTACCGGCAAGTCTCTTTACTCGTTCCGTAATACATCATCTCGCAACTACCTCATTAGTTGCAATGCTTGCAAGGCTTATGTGATGTGCATTACCGAGAGGGCCCAGAGATACCTCTCCGACAATCGGAGTGACAAATCCTAATCTCGAAATACGCCAACCCAACATCTACCTTTGGAGACACCTGTAATGCTCCTTTATAATCACCCAGTTACGTTGTGATGTTTGGTAGCACCCAAAGTGTTCCTCCGGCAAACGGGAGTTGCATAATCTCATAGTCATAGGAACATGTATAAGTCATGAAGAAAGCAATAGCAACATACTAAACGATCGGGTGCTAAGCCAATGGAATGGGTCATGTCAATCAGATCATTCACCTAATGATGTGATCCCGTTAATCAAATAACAACTCATTGTTCATGGTTAGGAAACATAACCATCTTTGATTGACGGGCTAGTCAAGTAGAGGCATACTAGTGACACTTCGTTTGTCTATGTATTCACACATGTATTATATTTCCGGTTAATACAATTCTAGCATGAATAATAAACATTTATCATGAAATAAGGAAATAAATAATAACTATATTATTGCCTCTAGGGCATATTTCCTTCAGAAAGAACATCACTTTATATTGCCACTTTTGATATGGACCTTTATTATGCAGTCTGTCGCTTTTATTACTTCCATATCACACGATCGTATAAAGCTTATTTCCTCCACACCAATCAATCATACATATTTAAAGAGCAATTTTTATTGCTTGCACCGATGACAACTTACTTGATGGATCTTATTCAATCCATAGGTAGATATTGTGGACTCTTATGCCAAGACTGGTTTGAGGGTATTTGGAAGCACAAGTAGTATCTCTATTTGGTGCAATGAATTTGGCTAGCATGAGGGGGAAAGGCAAGCTCATCATGTTGGAAGATCCAAGACAATATAATTCATCTCAGATGTAAGAAAACATAACCCATTACGTTCTCTTTCTTGTCCAATGTCAACTCTTTAGCATGTCATATTTTAATGAGTGCTCACAACCATAAAAGATGTCCAAGATAGTATATTTATATGTGAAGACCTCTCTTTATTTATTACTTCCTATTAATTGCAACGATGACCAAAACTATGTTTGTCAACCCTCAACAACTTTTATTCATCATACTTTTCTATGTGAGCTCATTACTCTCCATAAGACTCACATGATCTCTTTGTTTCTTTTTATTTCTTTCTCTTTTCTTTTATTCACTTAGGATCATGGCAAAATAAACAAGCCCTTGACTCAACTCTAATCTTTATTATATAGCTCATAGACTTGATTACATAGAAGGATAATAAAGCAAAACTCACAACTAGATCATACTAAGAACTTTTCTTCTACTAGATCAAGATATTACCAAAAGGATCGAACTAAGAAAAACGGTAAAGATAAAGTGATGATGATATGATACCGGGGCACTCCCCCAAGCTTGGCAGTTGCCAAGTGGAGTGCCCATACCAGATACTCAATTCTTCTTTATTGGTGGAGACGGTGGTGATTTTGTTGATGGCGTAGGCTTGTCGTCCTTCTTCCAGGGCATAGGCTCACCATCACAGAAGGATGATCGAGTCTCCTGAAACCTTAAATCTGCAGCCAAACTCATCCTCTTGAACCTATATTCATAGTCACAGTTTTGGTTTTGCAGGTCATAAATCTGGGCCTAGAGGTGCTCGATTTTCTCTTGAAGCTTGAAGATGGCCTCCCCAATGTCCTTGACGTTCATCTTGTGGTTGTTGGTGAACTCCGTGATCATAATGTGATTGGAATCAAGTCCATGCTCCACCATCTCCTGACACTTGAAAACTTCTTGCTCCAATGCCTCGAGCCTGGCCTCCTTGCTTCCGTTCTTCCTTGGTCCTTCAGCATCACGGATGTGCAATAACCCCTCACGCATCTCTATGGTTTGAGGGTGTTGCAGCACTTCTGCGAGGTAGGGGTTGATGACCTTCTCGAAGAACTGGTCCTTGAGAAAAATAGCTCGAAACAAAGACATGAGATTTTGCGTGATACGGGAGTCAAAACCTCCGGGAGGTTATATAATGAATTTTTACCGACCAAAATATGTGTCGTGTACGAAAATGGAGTCCGGAGAGCACACGAGGTGCCCACGAGGTAGGGGCGCGCCCAGTAGGGTAGGGCGCGCCCTCCACCCTCTTGGAGCCCTCGTGTCCTTCCCGGACTGCTGCTTATTTTTCTATTTTTCTAAATATTCCAAAACGGAGAAATATTGCCTTAAAAACTGTTTTGGAATAGGTTTACTTACCGTACCACATACATATTCCTTTTCGGAGTCTGAAACATTCCGGAAAGTGTCCCTTATGTATTCCTCCGGGGTTACGGTTTCAATAACATTGGTTTCAACATTTATGGGATTACATGAGATATAGTGTTTGATTCTTTGACCGTTTACCACCTTCGGATTTGTGCCTTCGAAGTTGTTGATTTTTATGGCACCAGAACGGTAGACCTCCTCGATAACGTAAGGACCTTCCGATTTAGAGAGAAGCTTCCTGCAAAAAATCTTAAACGAGAGTTGTATAGCAATACATAATCACCTACATTAAACTCATGCTTTTGTATCCTTTTGTCATGCCATCTTTTAACTTTTTTTTAAACAACCTGGCATTTTCGTAGGCTTAGGTTCTCCATTCATCAAGTTTCTTGGACCAATTCTTTCTAGACCTATTAACAGTCTTTTGCAAAATTAATCTGAGTTCCCTATTAATGAATTCTACTTGACCACTAGACTGATGGTGATAAGGAGATGCAATTCTATTATTAACATCATATTTAGCAAGCATTTTATGGAAAGCACCATGAATAAAATGTGAACCACCATCAGTCATTAAATATCTAGGGACTCCAAATCTTGGAAAAATAACTTCTTTAAGCATTTTAATAGAATTGTTATGATCAGCACTACTAGTTGGAATAACTTCTACCCACTTAGTAACATAATCAACAACAACTAAAATATGTGTATAACCATTAGAGGAAGGAAAAGGTCCCATATAGTCAAAGCCCCAAACATCAAATGGTTCAATAACAAGTGAATAATTCATAGGCATTTCTTGACGTCTACTAATATTACCAGTTCTTTGACATTCATCACAAGATAAGACAAACTTACGGGCATCCTTCAAGAGAGTAGGCCAATAAAAACCAGATTGCAGTGCCTTATGTGCAGTTCTATCTCCAGCATGGTGTCCTCCATAAGCTTCGGAGTGACACTTGCGTAGGATATGTTCCTGTTAATGCTCAGGTACACAACGTCTAATAACACCATCTACTCCTTCTTTATAAAGATGTGGGTCATCCCAAAAGTAATGCCTGAAATCATAGAAGAACTTTTTCTTTTGCTGGTATGTGAAACTAGGTGGTATAAACTTGGCAACAATGTAATTCGCATAATCAGCATACCATGGTGCAGTATGAGAAGCATTTATGACATTTAATTGCTCATCACGAAAGCTATCATCAATAGGTAGTGGGTCATCAAGCACATTTTCTAACCTAGACAAGTTGTCTGCAACGGGGTTCTCAGCTCCTTTTCTATCAACAATGTGCAAATCAAATTCTTGTAGCAAGAGAACCCATCTAATAAGTCTAGGTTTAGCATCTTTCTTTTCCATAAGATATTTAATAGCAGCATGATCAGTGTGAATAGTTACTTTAGAATCAATAATATAAGGTCTAAACTTATCACAAGCAAATACAACTGCTAAGAATTCTTTTTCAGTAGTAGCATAATTTCTTTGAGCATTGTCTAGAGTTTTACTAGCATATTGAATAACATTTAGTTTCTTATCAACTCTTTGTCCTAGAACAACACCTACATCATAATCACTAGCATCACACATAATTTCAAAGGGTAAATTCCAATCAGGTGGCTGAACAATAGGTGCAGAGATCAATGCTTTCTTAAGTATTTCAAATGCTTTTACATAATCATCATCAAAGACAAATGGTATATCTTTTTGTAATAAATTAGTTAGAGGCCGAGAAATTTTTGAGAAGTCCTTAATGAACCTCCTATAAAAACCGGCATGACCAAGGAAACTTCTTATACCTTTGATGTCCTTGGGACATGACATCTTTTCAATAGCATCAACATTGGCTTTATCAACTTCAATACCTCTTTCAGAAACTTTATGACCCAAGACAATACCTTCATTCACCATAAAGTGGCATTTTTCCCAATTCAAGACAAGATTAGTTTCCTCACATCTCTGAAAAACTCGATCAAGGTTGCTCAAGCAATCATCAAAAGAAGATCCATAGACGGAAAAGTCGTCCATGAAAACCTCACAAATCTTCACAAAAATCAGAGAATATAGCCATCATGCATCTTTGAAAGGTAGCTGGTGCATTACATAAACCAAAAGGCATACGTCTATAAGCAAAAGTACCAAAAGGGCATGTAAAAGTAGTCTTTGATTGATCTTTGGCTGACACGGGTATTTGAGAGAAACTAGAATAACCATGTAGAAAGCAAAAATGTGTATGTTTGGACAATCTTTCTAGCATTTGATCGATAAAAGGTAAGAGGTAAATTGTTTTTCAGAATAGGTTCCTGTTTAAAGAATACTTCATCTAATTCCCTTCTTTCATTCATAAACATATCATTTTCATGGTCTAGCAAATATTTTTCTAAAAGATCACTAGGAGGTACGGCAATAGAAGCAAGACCGATAATTTCATCCTTACTAGGTAATTCTTCTTCACGGTGTTGTCTACTAAATTTAGAAAAATTAAATTCATGAGTCATATCATCTAAACCGATAGTAACAACATCTCTTTTGCAATCTATGGTAGCATTAACAGTATTTAAGAAGGGTCTGCCAAATATAATGGGACAAAAGCTATCTTGTGGGGAACCAAGAACAAGAAAATCAGCAGGATATTTAGTTTTCCCAAACAAGACTTCAACATCTCTAACAATTCCCATTGGTGAAATAGTATCTCTATTGGCAAGTTTAATTGTGACATCAATATCTTCCAACTCAACAGGTGCAATATCATGCAAAATTTCTCTATAATGGCTAATAGGTATTGCACTAGCACTCGCACCCATATCACATAAGCCATGATAACAATGATCTCCTATTTTAACAGAAATAACACGCATGCCTACCACAGGTCTAGGTTGATCTTTATCATAGGGTTTAGCAATTCTAGCAGTTTCATCATAGAAATAAATAACATGCCCTTCTATATTATCAGACAAGAGATCTTTAACAATAGCAATATTAGGTTCAACTTTAACTTGCTCAGGAGGTGTATATGTTTTAATATTGCTTTTACGAACTACAGTTGAAGCTTTAGCATGATCCTTTATCCTGATAGGGAAAGGTGGTTTCTCATCATAAGAAGTAGAAACAATAGGATCATTATAAGTGATAGTCTTTTCTTCAACTTTAATAGGTGCAACTACTTTTACTTCTATGGGAGGATGATATTTAAACCACTTCTCCTTGGGGAGATGAACATAGGCAGCAAAAGATTCACAGAAAGAGGCTACTATCTCAGAGTCAAGTCCATATTTAGTGCTAAATTTAAGAAAAATATCGGTATCCATAAAAGATTTAACACAATCAAAACTAGGTGTCATACCTGACTCCTTACCATTGTCGAGGTCCCAGTCTTCAGAGTTGCGTTTAATTCTTTCCAGTAAATCCAATTTGAATTCAATAGTATTCATCATAAAAGAGCGAGCACTAGAAGTATCAAGCATGGTGCGATTGTTACCAGAAAGCCGAGCATAAAATTTTTGAATAATCATTTCTCTTAAGAGCTCATGATTGGGGCATGAATATAACATTGAATTAAGCCTCCCCCAAGCTTGAGCGATGCTTTCTCCTTCATGAGGCCAAAAATTATATATGTAATTGCGATCACGATGAACAAGATGCATAAGATAAAACTTTTAATGAAATTCCAATTTCAATCGTTTGTAATCCAAGACCTCATATCATCACATATCCTATACCATGTTGATGCATCTCCCCTCAAAGATAAAGGGAAGACCTTCTTCTTAATAACATCTCTGGGTACACCTGCAAGCTTAAATAATCCAAAAACTTCATCCACATATATCAGATGTTCATCAGGATGTTTTGTTCCATCTCCTAAAAAAGGATTGGCTAGCAGTTTTTCTATCATACCCGAAGGAACTTCAAAGCAAGCATTTTCATTTTCATTTTAATTTTCAGTAGGTTCAGTAGGTTAAGGAGCAACTCTTTGCTCTACTGGTCGGGGTGAAAATACCCCGAACAAGCCCCTCATAGGATTACTTTCCATGGTAACAAGTGACAGTATATTTCAGCACACTATATAAATTTTTCCTTACCAAATTCCACCTACCAAAGGCGCTTTATTCCCCAGCAACGGCGCCAGAAAAGAGTCTTGATGACCCACAAGTGTAAGCGATCTATCGTAGTCCTTTCGATAAGTAAGAGTGTCGAACCCAACGAGGAGCAGAAGAAAATGATAAGTGGTTTCCAGCAAGGTATTCTCTGCAAGTACTGAAATAAGTGGTAACAGAGAGTTTTGTGATAAGATAATTTGTAACGAGCAACAAGTAAAAAAAGTAAATAAGGTGCAGCAAGGAGGCCCAATCCTTTTTGTAGCAAAGAACAAGCTTGGACAAACTCTTATATGATGTAAAGCGCTCCCGAGGACACGTGGGAATATCGTCAAGCTAGTTTTCATCACGTTCATATGATTCGCGTTCGGTACTTTGATAATTTGGTATGTGGGTGGACCGGTGCTTGGGTACTGCCCTTACTTGGACAAGCATCCCACTTATGATTAACCTCTATTATAAGCATCCGCAATTACAACAAAAGTATTAAGGTAAACCTAACCATAGCATGAAACATATGGATCCAAATCAGCCCTTTACGAAGCAACGCATAAACTAGGGTTTAAGCTTCTGTCACTCTAGCAACCCAACATCTACTTATTACTTCACAATGCCTTCCTCTAGGCCCAAATAATGATGAAGTGTCATGTAGTCGACGTTCACATAACACCACTAGAGGAGAGACAACATACATCTCATCAAAATATCGAACAAATACCAAATTCACATGGCTACTAATAGAAAGACTTCTCCCATGTCCTCAGGAACAAAAGTAACTACTCACAAAGCATAAACAAGTTCATAATCAGAGGGGTATTAATATGCATATAGGATCTGAACATATGATCTTCCACCAATTAAACCAACTAGCATCAACGACAAGGAGTAATTATCAGTACTAGCAACCTACTAGCACCAATTCCGGACTTGGAGACAAGAATTGGATATAAGAGATGAACTAGGGTTTTGAGATGAGATGGTGCTGACGAAGATGTTGATGGAGATTGCCCTCTCCCGATGAGAGGAGTGTTTGTGATGACGATGGCGATTATTTCCCACTGCAGGAGGGAAGTTTCCCCGGCAGAACAGCTCCGCCAGAGCCCTAGATTGGTTCCGCCAAGGTTCCGCCTCGTGGCGGCGGAGTTTCATCCGAGAAGATGGCTTATGTTTTTTTTCCATCGAAAGACTCCATATAGTAGAAGATTGTCACCGGAGGGCCACCAGGGGGCCCACGAGGTAGGGGGCGCGCGCATGGGGGTAGGGCGCGCCCCCACCCTCGTGGGCAGGGTGTGGCCCCCTGGTGAAGTTCTTGCTCTCAGTATTTTTTATATATTTGGAAAACATCTTCCGTGAAGTTTCAGGACTTTTGGAGCTGTGAAGAATAGGTCTCTAATATTTGCTCCTTTTCCAGCCCAGAATCCCAGCTGCCGGCGTTCTCCCTCTTTATGTAAACCTTGTAATATAAGAGAGAGTTGGCATAAGTATTGTGACATAGGTGTAATAACATCCCATAATGCAATAAATATTGATATAAAAGCATGATGCAAAGTGGACGTATCACTTCACTCCGATGTGTCTGTCTGCGCGACGCTGAGCCAGGCTACTGTGGACTCCGAGAAGGACACGGAGGCCGTCGCCCAAGTTGTGGCCGCCCGCGAGGTAGCGCTAAAGGATGCCGGGGCTGCCCAGGACCATTGCCGGTCGCTGGAAACCGTGTGGAGGGAGCGCGCGAAAGAAGCCTGAGGCCGCAAGGCGGAGGAGGAGAAGATGAAGGCCCGAGAGGACACCGCCAGGGGTCGCGACGCCGAGCTGGAGCAGTTGGCGAAGGCGCAGGCCACAGAGCGCAGCCGGCTGGAGGAGCTGGAGCAGAAGCTAAAGGCGGAGAAGGCCGAGCTTGAAGCCAAGGCAAAGGTCCTAGCTGAGGACCGCGACTTTCAAGCTCCTCGAGGAGAGGTCTTGGACGACGCTGTGGTCACTCTATGAGAAGGGCTTGGAGGAGCCGCTGGCCGCCGGCGATGAGGGCCCCGCCCAGCTGCTTCCTTATCTGGTCGGTGCGCTTGAGGACGTCGTGAGCGGTATCGGTCCCATGGCAGAGGAAGAAGCCCGCGTTCTTTCCTTAGCCGCGTTGACGCGCGTCTTCATCCACCTTCATCAAGGCGGGTGGCAGGACGCCTCGTGGAGGCGTTGAACTCGCGTTTGGTTTCAGGAGAACAATATGTCTTGTAATTTTTGCTTTGAAATTCTGTGATTTCCTTTTCATTTGATTTATGTTCTACGTCGGCAGGGCCTGACCCCGCGCATACCTCAGCCGCCATTGGGCCGTCGGGATCACTAGGACGGACCAAGGAGTGAGGGGCTATGTGATCAATTAGGCTCCTGAGTCGCGATGCTCAGGAGTCCCCCTTGACGTGCAAACAGCCTATAGAAAGAAGATCTGGGAGTAGGCCTAGTGTTCTACGTCGGCAGGGCCCGACCCCACGCATACCTCAGCCGCCATTGGGCCGTTCGGATCACCAGGACGGACCAAGGAATGAGGGGCTACGTGGTCAGTTAGGCTCTTGAGTAACGATGCTCAGGGGTCCTCCTTGACGTTCAAACGACCTTCGTACCTTGGCTCCGCTTGGGAGGGCGCGCGACGACCAGGTCCGAGGGACCTGGCGGGGTGGCGTACACTTGGGGGTGACCCGAGCGCAGCCCCCATGCCCAACCCCCTCGCGCGACTCTCCCGAGGGGAGGTGTTGCGATGAGGCCAGACACTGAGCTTGGAGGCTCCCTGAGGTTGATGCGGCCGTGAGGCCGCCCTCAGTTGTTTATCACCAGCGCGGAGCATAGCGCTTCCGCACATGCACGGGCATAGCTGCTCCTTGGCAGTGTCGACTACCAGCGCGGAGCATGGTGCTTCCACTGGCACGTGGGAGGGGACTCCCTACTGCAGAGAGCGCCCGGGGCGTGTACAGCCCCGCCCTGAGACGTGGCTTGCACGGTAGGGCTAGACGAGGTGTGTTTGGGCACTCATGAGCAGCACGGGACTCACGAGGCCCTACCTCAAGGCGGGTTGCGCCTGGTCTTGGTACTTGATGGCTGTGGTGTTCCTGCGAGATGGTTAGGCAACCTGCACCGAATGAATTTCCTGAGGTTATCGCACGAGAAGGCCAAGCACCAACGGCCCTAGGAGGTGACGTGAACGGGGCCGACCCGCCAGACAGAGCTATGCCGTTGGATTTATCGACGCTGCAGGGACGTGCCCGAACACAGACGTCGTGCCTAGCCTTCTTATGCGAAGGATCCTGAAGAAAGACGATCGATGCGCGGCTCCCATGGTGGGTGACAATCAAGCAGGTGATAACCATAGATAGATTATGCATGAAAAGCAAACTAGCTTAGGTAAATGCAAGAACGATACATGCCACTCGGTCGGACCCGAGTGGCCTGGGGATGATGCAGCCCGAGGGCCGCCCCTAGCAGGGTGAACTAAAGATGCAAGTGGAAACAAGCCACAGGGACAGACCCACGCGACCTGGGAATGATGCAGCCCAAGGGGCACTCCCAGCTAAATAAACTTGTAAAATGTCACCTGGTTTGGTTGTCGAAGGAGTGTTGGGGTAGCTGAAGACACGTGGCAAAGGGGTTGCTCCTCACGAGCCACTGGGACCCTGAGCCTCGGGAGGCCTTGAGGGTCCAGGCGGCTCCTCGAGGACCGTCTCCATCTCCACCAGGACTGCGTGATGCCTGGCCCCTGACCTGTCAGGATGCTCCGTAGGTTGCGCTGGAAGGCAGCTGCCACGCTCGGTAGGCTGAACGGCATGAGAGCGTAGCTGTGAGGTACCCTCGCACCGCCCAGCACACGAAGGCTAGAAGTGCTCCTGAGATGCGGCCCTATTGAGCCCTGGGATGTCGATGCAGACGCGCAGCTCACCACCCTCGGCCAGGTGGGGAGCTACACCAGGTGGGCGGCGGTCGCCGCGCATGGCTCTTGCATCCTGCAGCTCCTAAGTGGCCTTGGTGATGAACTCCTGAGCATCGGGCGCTCCTCGCCCGGTGTCCTCCTGAGGGAAACGTGCCGCGAAGCACGCCTCCATGTGGTGCCCGAGCGCCTCCCTCGTGATGCTGGCTAGGTCCGAGGCCCTCCAGAAGAGAGCTCCCTAGCCCTGCATGAGGAGGGCGCTGGGCGCGCCTCCTATGTGAGGGGGGGGGGGCGCCCCAAGTGCAGGTGCCGATCCTGAGGTGGCGCCGCTGGAGGCACCGCTCCCCTGAGGCCCAGTGCGGAGTAGCTGCTTCTTCTTCTTGTGGCTGGCCTCGGGAGGGTACTGCACATACCCGCTGCCAGGGTCCCCGATTGCTACAGCTTGGAAGGCGCGCTCGAGGTAGCACACTGCGTCTCTTTCTTCGTAGGGGACTGTGATGATTCCGCCGCTTCCCGGCATCTTGAGGACGTTGTAGCCATGGTGGGTGACTGCCATGAATTTGGCTAGCGCTAGGTACCCGAGGATGACATTGTACGGTAGGCGGGTGAGTGCGATGTCGAAGTCGACAAGCTCGGTGTGGTGGTTGTTGCATTGATCGAAGGTGACAGGGAGGCGAACTTGCCCTATCAGGGTGGTGGAGCCATCAGTCACTCCTGAGAAAGGCTTGGTGGGCTAGAGCTGATCGTATGGCACTTGAAGGCTTTCAAACGCCTCGACAGACAGGACACTGAGCCCTGAGCCGCCGTCGATGAGGGTCTTGGTGACTTGGACATTGCTGATGACGGGTGAATAGAGCATCGGGAGGACGCCGGAGGTTGCTGCGCATTTGAGCTGGTCCGCCGAGCTAAAGGTGATGGCGTACTTGGACCATCTAAGCGGGCGCGTGGCCTCGAGCTTGGGGAGGGCTACATTCACCTCGCGAGAGAACTGCTTGAAGATGCGCTGGGGAGCTGGGGCCGGAGCGCCACCCAAGATGCAGGTGATGGTGTGCGGCTCCTGGAAGCCCCCAGCCCCTTCGTCCTGTTGGTGGTCGTCGTTCCTCCTTGGTGGCGGCGGCAGCAGAGGGAGACCAGGGTTGCCCTGAGGACGGTCCTCGCAAGGCTGGTCCCTCTAGGCACCCTCATGAGGCTGGTCCTGCCAGCAGTCCTCGCGAGGCTGGTCGCGCCACTACTGGCAAGGCCTGCAGTCGTCCCAACGTCCTCCACCTCTTCCACCTCCTCGGCCGTAGCCCCGGTCGTTGCGCTCGGGACGTCGACCAAAGCGTCCATGTCGAATGGCCCTGAACTCTTGACAGTCGTTGGTGTTGTGGCTACGGATGTTGTGGAAGGCGTAGAACATACGACTGCCCTTGGATAACTGGGGAAGGTCTCGGCCGCGCTTTGTGTCTGGCTCTATCGCGAGCACGGCCACCCCTTTGCGCTTCACGTCCTTGACCTTGGCCTTGTTTTCCTCTGGATTCGCAGCAGGGAGCTCGAGGAGGGAGAGACGCCCCTCCTCAGCTCTTGCACACTTGGTTGCTATGTTGAATAGCTCCAAAATTGTGCACAACTCCTCATGGATGGCGAGCTCCTCCTTCATCTTGATGTCGTGGACACCATCGGAAAACCCTGAGATGATGGCCTCATCCGTCACCTTGGGGATCTTGAGGCGCACGCTGTTGAAGCAAGTGCCCTGGTCTTGGTCTCGTTGCATCGATATGGTAACCTTTGCCCGATGGCTCAGGACTCCTCGCCTGCGCTTGCCTCTTTAGCACCAAAGAGGAAACGAGGACACTCCGCGCCGGCGCCCGCCTGGCTCCAATCATCATGGCTTGCGTCACAAGGACCTCATGAGGTGTCCCTTGCCTTGATCTCTCCGCCCCTCGCGAGCATGCCTGATGAAGCTGCCCCCGAGGAAGTCTTGTGTCATCCGCCTCGCGAGTCTTGGCCTCTCGCGAGGGTCTTGAGTGTTTGCTGGTGAAGATGGGCCGTACAGGGCCGCTGGTGGAGCCATGCATGCCGCGGGCCGCAGGCAGGCAAGTCTAGGGACCCCTGTTCCCAGAACACTGACAGAGTAGGACATGGCACATGAGCCAGCTCACGGGACTCAAGGTACCACCGTCTCCCATGCCCTATTCTTTCCCTTCGGAGCCTGGAACCCTGGCAGCGTTGGTGAATGTGAGGTCGATGATGGATCCGTCCTCGAAGGATTCGGCGAAATCCAGCATGACGCGGTTGTGGCGCTCGATACGGGCGCCAGAGAATGCGACTCCGTCTCACCAAAGTTCATTGCCGCGAGGGCTACCGCTTTCTCGCGCCCGCTGGCTCACACGACGGGCACACTACGTCATGTTTGTGTCAGATGACGCCCATGGTGCGTTCACCTCCCCTCGGTGCACCAACAAAGGGGATGCACACTGTGACGCCCCCGATTCAATCATACACTAATCATACACGCAAAAGTGTACGATCAAGATCGGGGACTGGCGAGAAGATATCACAACACAACTCTAGACACAAATTAAAATAATACAAGCTTTATATTACAAGCCAGGGGCCTCGAGGGCTCGAATACATAAGCTCGAATACAAACGAGTCAGCGGAAGCAACAATATCTGAGTACAGACATAAGTTAAACCAATTTGCCTTAAGAAGGCTAGCACAAAAGCAACTACGATCGAAAAGGTAAGGCCTCCTGCCTAGGAGCCTCCTAACTACTCCTGGTCATCGGCGGCCTCCATGTAGTAGTAGGCACCCTCAGTGTAGTAGCAGTCGTCGTCGAAGGTGGCGTCTGGATCCTGGGCTCCACCATCTGGTTACGACATCCGAGAAGAATGGAAAAGGGGGGCAGAGGAAGTAAAACAACCGTGAGTACTCATCCGAAGTACTCAGCAAGCAAGGATCTACACTACATATGCAACATTATCAAAGGAAGGCTGTATATATGGAACGGGCTGCAGAAATGACAGAATAAGAGGGGGAGAAGCTAGTCCTATCGAAGACTAGCATCTTCTGGAAACCACCATCTTGCAGCAACAGGAGGGAGTAGAGTAGCATAAAGTAAAGTAGTAGTAGTGTTATCAACCTCGGTCAGAGATCCTTTCTCGTCTCCCTGCGAGAAAGCAATCCCAAAGCTATACTATTCATTTCTCATCACAATTCATTTCTCATCTCAGTATTTAGTTCTAGTTGTATCGATCGGGATACAACTCCAAGTGTCCGTTACCGTAGGACAGGCTATCGATAGATGTTTTCTTCCCTGCAAGGGTGCACCAACTTACCCACCAAGCTCGATTAACTTCGGTCGGACACACTTTCCTAGGTCATGCCCGGCCTCGGCCAAACAATACGCTGCAACCCGACCTAGGGCGTTGGTGAATGTGAGGTCGATGATGGATCCGTCCTTGGAGGAGTCGGCAAAATCCAGCATGACGCGGTTGTGGCGCTCGATACGGGCGCCAGAGAATGCGACTCCGTCTCACCAAAGTTCATTGCCGCGAGGGCTGCCGCTTTCTCGCGCCCGCTGGCTCACACGACGGGCACACTACGTCATGTTTTGTGTCAGACGACGCCCATGGTGCGTTCACCTCCCCTCGGTGCACCAATAGAGGGGTTGCGCACTGTGACGCCCCCGATTCAATCATACACTAATCATACATGCAAAAGTGTACGATCAAGATCGGGAACTCACGAGAAGATATCACAACACAACTCTAGACACAAATTAAAATAATACAAGCTTTGTATTACAAGCCAGGGGCCTCGAGGTCTCGAATACATAAGCTTGAATACAAACGAGTCAGCGGAAGCAACAATATCTGAGTACAGACATAAGTTAAACCAATTTGCCTTAAGAAGGCTAGCACAAAAGCAACTACGATCGAAAAGGTAAGGCCTCCTGCCTAGGAGCCTCCTAACTACTCCTGGTCATCGGCGGCCTCCATGTAGTAGTAGGCACCCTCAGTGTAGTAGCAGTCGTCGTCGAAGGTGGCGTCTGGATCCTGGGCTCCACCATCTGGTTGCGACATCCGAGAAGAATGGAAATGGGGGGCAGAGGAAGTAAAACAACCGTGAGTACTCATCCGAAGTACTCACCAAGCAAGGATCTACACTACATATGCAACATTATCAAAGGAAGGCTGTATATATGGAACGGGCTGCAGAAATGACGGAATAAGAGGGGGAGAAGCTAGTCCTATCGAAGACTAGCATCTTCTGGAAACCACCATCTTGCAGCAACAGGAGGGAGTAGAGTAGCATAAAGTAAAGTAGTAGTAGTGTTATCAACCTCGGCCAGAGATCCTTTCTCGACTCCCTGCGAGAAAGCAATTCCAGAGCTATACTATCCATTTCTCATCACAATTCATTTCTCATCTCAGTATTCAGTTCTAGTTGTATCGATCGGGATACAACTCCAAGTGTCTGTTACCGTAGGACAGGCTATCGATAGATGTTTTCTTCCCTGCAGGGGTGCACCAACTTACCCACCACGCTCGATTAACTTCGGCCGGACACACTTTCCTGGGTCATGCCCGGCCTCGGCCAAACAATACGCTACAACCCGACCTAGGCTTAATAGAGAGGTCAGCACGCCGGACTAAGCCTATGCCCCCAGGGGTCATGGGCCATCTCCCCGGGAACTCCTGCACGTTGCGTATGCGACTGATGAGCAGACCTAGCTACCTCCTTAAACAAGGCAGGAGCTTACGCAGTCCAACCCGGCGCGCGCCGCTCAGTCGTTGACGTCTATTAAACTTCGGCTGATGCATACGACGCAGAACACCCATAATATGCCCACGTGATGGTTAGTTCTATCAGGCCAGAGGCCCCTCATATCAAATATCCAAGTCGTAGTGGATTAGGAGCACGCGGTAACAAGCAGAGACTCACGAAAGATGTGACCCCGTCGCCCCGTCTCGAGGACTTGCGACAAGGGCTAAGAATGCCCGGCCACGCCTCGTAAGAATCTCGCGGGCACCTTCCAGGTCAACCCGACTCCACATCACTCGCAAATAAGCTCGCGCGGGTACCCCTCAAGGTCGACCCATCTTTAGTAACATGGTTCAGTGTAAGTCATAGTCACCATAGTAACCGTGTGTCTAACACCAAGGGGAAAACCCGAGGAATCACCCCCGGTGAATTCCACTCGATGTAATCACGAAGGTGAACGTAAGAGGATCCACCCTTGAGGTTCACACTTGAGGGGTTGCACGACAAAGCCGTATCGGAAGTGGTTAAGGAGGAAATCACCCTCGATGACCACGACCGAATAGGTACACTGCAGAGATCTCATCAAGAGTGATGTAAGAGGTTCCACCCTCGGCGCTCGATGGTAGCTCTGCAGAGTCATACAACTAGGAGGGGTGATGTGCGGTGTCGGGGCCTGGACGTCGATCATGTTGATCGAGTCATCGAACATAAAGCGGGGCAATTGGGACAAGGTGGGGGTCGCTGATGGATCACTAACCAACATATACTAAGCAGTTTAGGATAAGCAAGTAGGTAACAATAAGCAGGTTACAAAAGCAGGCTATGCATCAGAATAGGAGCAATCAAATACAGTAGCAAAATCTAATGCAAGCATGAGAGAATGAAATGGGCGATATCGGGATGATCAAAGGGGGGCTTGCCTGATTGCTCAGACAAGGAGGGGTCGTCATTGACGTAGTCGATCACAGCAGCATCGGCAGCCGCCACGGGGTTGACTGAAGAGAAGAGTGGGAGAAACAGTAAATACAGAGCAAACAAAGCATCACAAGGCATAACATTGCAATACGCAGCACTATGAATATTCTAACTATTGCTGCACGAAACAGATGAAGGGGGAATTCAACTGGGAAGGTATTTCCGGTTTCGGACCTGTGTCAGACAGATGACCGAAGGGGGGATGTTCCATGTTCAGATAGTTAGAGGCATCTGATAGGAAAATGGACCTCGTATTCGGATTCGTTGGATTTTCCTGAGGAACTTTCATGTGTAAAGTTTTTCGATCCGAGCTACGATTATTTTTCTATGATTTTTCAAAGATTTAAACATTTTCTGAATTTTTTGAAATTATTACAAATTCGAAAATTAACGGGAAATTGCTAGGTGCACCTGGTGCAGCGCAGCAGATGATGACAGTGGCCCCGTTGACTGCCCAGTCAGCAATCAACGTTGACCCGTTGACTGGTCAATGGGCCCAAGGGTCCCACACATCAGTGTTTTATTAAAATTCTAAAATAATTTATTTATAACTTAATTAAAGGGGACCCACATGTCATTTGGTACTACTAAACTAGACCTGCAATTAAATTAAACAAACATAAGATTAGCTTAAAAGGGGATTAGCCCCTAATCTAAAGAGAGGGCCGGCTCTACTCATACGCACACACAGGCCGGCCCTACTCATACGCACACACATCACACACGCCCATAACGCACACACACAACACGCATAGCACACACACACTAGCACGGGCGCTCAGCCATGGCTGGTGTGCACGCACGGGCGCTGCCGAAGCCAGCAGCGCCAGGCACCTACGGGAGCAGCCGTGGCTCGGCGCAGCCGCTCAGGCGGGCGCGGGCAGGGATGGCGACAACAACAGCAGGCAAAAGCAAGTAGCAGTCATAGCCAGGGGCCAGCGGAAAGCAGCTGGCGGCGGGCAGCAGCGCACGGCACGGGGCAGCACCAAGGCAGCAACGGGCACTGCCGGGGCGCGGCCAAGCGCGGACAGCGGAAGGCTAGGGCGCGACCTGGGCGCAGGCTTTGGCCGCGGCCACGGCGATCTTCGTCCACGGCGGCCATGGGTAGGCACGACGGCTACGACAACGGGAGGCAGGGGAAAACAGGGGAATCGGCACAGTGCTCACCGCGGAGCTCGATGGAGTGCTCGGGGCGGCCGTGGCTGGTCGAGGATGCGCAGGTGACCGGCGAAACGCGGCGGCCGTGATGGAGATGCAGGAGGCTAGCGACGGCGAGGCAGCATTTTGGCCTCGATCTAGAGGCGGGGACGATGTAGACGAGGATGACGAGGCCGATGGTCAAGCTCCTAGGCGCCAGGGTCGACTGTGGCCGCAAGCTTCACGGCGGTGCGGCCATGGGGGTCGCGGACGGCGGCGGGTGTGAGCGGGGCAGAGAGAGATGGGGGCGAGTGAGGGGAAGGGAAAGTGGCGCTATGGTTTCCAGGGGGCGCCGGCGTAGTTATGTAGGTGAGGGGAGGCCATGGATGCCCGGCACGTGGCCACGACCATAGGATGGCTTCCACGATCCCCTTCCTGTCTCCTGTAGCGCGAGGAGGGAGACAAGTGGGGGATGTGGGCTGGGCCTTCGAGTAGACCTAGGGGCCAAGTACACATTAGGTAGGCTTTTGTTCTCTTTTTTTGCTATCAACTAAATAGCTACTTTTTGCATTTATTTGAGTGGGCAAACAATTGTTGCTATTGATGAAACTTCACACATAAATATATGTCATTACTCTAGAGAGGCCCACAAAGTTTCAAGTCAATTTGAAATTCATAAGCATTTATTTGATTTGAAAAGACCAATATATTTGTAGTAGGACCACTTATTATTTTTCTAGGAATTTATTGGTGAGTCAAATGAAGTTGGTTTCAACATGACAACGATCATGGGATTTATAGAATAAAGCGGACATTTTAGTTTTACTGCTCGAAGAATGAATAATTCCACTTGCAATTTAAATTTGAATCTTGCCTTTGAATTGGGACAGGCGGCAATTTGCTTAGTAATCATGATGACATGGTCACTATTAGGGGGATATTACTATAGCATGATTCTTGGGGTGTCACAAATCTCGCCCACTACAAGAAATCTCGTCCCGAAATTTAAGAGGTGGAGTTAGGGGGAAAGTTGTGGGTATGAAATTCTAATGGATCTTCTCGTTCTTGGCTGATCTTCTTGAAGAGGTCGGTCCACTACGTTGATGTCTTCATTCCTCTGCTTTAGGTCATCACGATGAAGTCGGCATCGTTTCTTCAGAAACTCCAATGTACTTACGAAATAATAAATGGTGGGTATATTCCAGGAGAAAACGCACCTGCAAGGTTGACTATCTGGTAGCTAACATTGGGGAAGGTGGCGGAAAGTAACTCTCGAACTGAAACTTAAGAAAATATCGAGAGCAAAGTAAGAAAGTATCATGAGAAGTTTCAAGCGGGTAGGCAATCGTTCGAAGCCTAAAACAATGTGTAAAAGGAGTTTTAGAGCAACGGGAATAAGTATTATGTCTGATACCAGAATTGATAATCTCTTGGAAGGTGGCTCATGAATTACATACGAAGCCAAGCATGAGGAATAACCTTTAGGAGCTGGGGTGTATTGGAGAGTCAGGTTTCGATCCTTTGAAACTGTGGGTTATGGGCCCACCATGTCGGTTAAAAGTAGGAGGAGCGGTGACATCTTGCATGGTCATGATAGCAAGGCATGTCAGAGGGTAGCCTATCAATAACGTCGGCAACAACGTCGGTACCAAGGGCGAGGGACGAAGAGAACCATTTTCTTGCTCGTGGAACGAGGCGGACCAATCAGCAAAATTCTCATCCATCGGTGGCTACCGGAATGTCATCAACAGTAGAAATAGGGTCTCACTGACATAGTTGTACACCGAGGTGTTTACATAAGCAGTGAATTAATACTGCTTAGATTATATAGATCACAAGAAAGGTCAAACAAACCAATGGAAAGGAAAATGTGCTTAAACACATAATTCAAGGGTATATCGTTCCCAAGGTCAGGCAGAGCATGATATCCATGACAGGATATAATGTAGAAAACTCTTTAGGTAAAGGCGTGAGGGAATTCATGATGTTACACGTACAACGATGTTTGGATAAATGAACAAGAAACATTTAGCATTATGCTTCCAATGTTCTTGTTGATGTTTGAGTACCACAATCATGCTTCGGGATAGCATTGACATGGTCATCAGGTAAAGGTCGGACCTTGGATTCACAATGGATCCATCGGGAATTTCTAGAACATATCATGTTATTTTATTAGGGAAAAGATGAGGAGGTGGCCGATGGGTTTAGTAGCAATCCATTGACATGTCAACAAGGATGTATTCCCAAAATTAATATGATCAAGTTTGTGTTGGGGGGAAGACAAGAATGTTGTTGATGCTGACACAAATGATCTAGAGGCAAAGATGGTATTTCTAGCCATGAATTCAATTGACATCTCTGAAGAAGCCAAAGTGTTGACGGTGATCAAGACAAAGTTTATCGAGAGACTCTATGAAGATGCCCTCAAGCAAAAAAGAGAGGATGAAGTGAAAGGCTATGAGAACCACAGATTCGACACAAGCTCAAAGTCAAGCTTGTTGTTCAAGGTGAAATGATAAGATGAGCAAGATCGACATAAGCTTAGCTCATCGTCGGAAGTTGATCCGGGCATAAGGACCATGTAGCACAGTTAAAAAGTTATCATGATAAAAAATATCCGATCAAGCTAGGAATGATGTGATGGGGTATAAAGCTTCCCAGTAAAGTACTAGGTGTAATGCCAGAAGGTAAATCGGAGTAGAGGTTGGACGGGGGAAATGATTTGCAGAGGATAAGTAATTTTAACTTACCCAATAAATGGGATCAAGGAGGAAATATGGTCGGGACTATAACTGCAAGGGATCCAATTTACGATACTGGAAGAATTATTCAAATGATTAAATATCCTTGCAAGAAGCTTTCATGATAAGTTCCACACCGTGTCCGTGGGCATGAATACAAAGTTTCAGGGTCGACTCCCACTTCTTTAATGTATAACCTTCCATTCACCTCTCACTTTCGAAGAAGTCGTAGTGTTGAAATTTTATCTAGCAAAATATCAAAAGAGTATGACTCATGAAAACTTTCGAGTTCACACATATTAAGGAAGGCATAGGTTTAACCCGTCAGGGTATCGTGGAAACATATACCACAAGCTTCAATAGTAAATACCACCAGCTCGAAAACAGAGCATGGTTGAGATAGCAGAGGATACAATTTACCAAAGGCTTTATATATCCGTGGAAAGTCTCACAAGGTTATTTGAATATTAAGGACACTGTCGAATAATAATCCAACAAGAGGTCCGGTGGTCTACAACGCAGTTGATGTGAGTATCGGTACTCTATCAAAGGAAGAAGGAATGCAAGTGCATCAGATTATAGAAACAACTGACTAACTCAAAGCTCAAATGCAAAGGAATTATGAATTCCAAGACAAGGGATCAGAAGCAATGGTTTGAATAGGGATGTATAAGTTGAATAGCCTTAGGGGTACAATCGACGACAATTTGATAGGTCGAGAACCAGCTCTTGCTCAAAATGACGTCTGAGCTAGAAGGATGAATTCTAGGATTTGATTGAGGATTGCTGGCATTCACAACATATTGAATCAACGGACTCAAGATGATAGTGAAAAGGATGCCAATAAGATTACTAGACTTATGGGATTATCCATAATGCAAGCAGGCAAAAATTTCAAGAGCAATAAGCTACTGAGGATTTTCGAAAGGTTGAATAGTATTTCGAAGACCTTTCTGAAACACATGAACAACTGGGAATGAGCGGATACTCGATAAGTGCGAGGAATTTATCCGTAGGGGTATTCATGTGACAAGGAACTGCAAGGCAGTAGGCACAAAGTATTCTCGGAACAATAGAGAGAATTTCAGGGTATCTTGTAATAACAAGACTAACAAGGAATGATTGTAAGAATGGCAAGTGTACGTAGTTATCCATAGGGTTTTTTCTCGGTGGTAGAGAATTGCAAAAGCAACGAGCGCAAAGTCTCGAGAGAACATCGGAGAGTATCTTCGGAATCCTTTGGTGCACCAAGCAATCATCTTGAGTGGGGGAATCTCCGGGAGGAAGTAATTACGAGAACCTAGAGTTAGAGTTAGCAAAATCATTTAACCCGAATAGAAGAGAGATGTGATTCCCAGAGTATAGGTTGAGGAATAAAACATTCTAATACCACCCAATGGCGACGTGGGCCCGTAAGCCACACAGCCAAGTTAGTAAAACAATTTTGGACGACTAGACTCAACTTCGTCCAAGGAGTTGAAAAGGGGGCTATCTATAGGCAGTCGGCTCTGATACCAACTTGTGACGCCCCCGATTCAATCATACACTAATCATACATGCAAAAGTGTACGAGCAAGATCGAGGACTTACGGGAAGATATCACAACACAACTCTAGATACAAATTAAAATAATACAAGCTTTATATTACAAGCCAGAGGCCTCGAGGGCTCGAATACATAAGCTCGAATACAAACGAGTCAGCAGAAGCAACAATATCTGAGTACAGACATAAGTTAAACCAATTTGCCTTAAGAAGGCTAGCACAAAAGCAACTACGATCGAAAAGGTAAGGCCTCCTGCCCGGAAGCCTCCTAACTACTCCTGGTCGTTGGCGGCCTCCATGTAGTAGTAGGCACCCTTAGTGTAGTAGTAGTCGTCGTCGAAGGTGGCGTCTGGATTCTTGGCTCCACCATCTGGCTGCGACATCCGAGAAGAATGGAAAAAGGGGGGAGAGGAAGTAAAGCAACCGTGAGTACTCATCCGAAGTACTCAGCATGCAAGGATCTACACTACATATGCAACATCATCAAAGGAAGGCTGTATATATGGACTGGGCTGCAGAAATGCTAGAATAAGAGGGGGAGAAGCTAGTCCTATCGAAGACTAGCATCTTTTGGAAACCACAAACTTGCAGCAACAGGAGGGAGTAGAGTAGCATAAAGTAAAGTAGTAGTAGTGTTATCAACCTCGGCCAGAGATCCTTTCTCGACTCCCTGCGAGAAAGCAATCCCAGAGCCATACTATCCATTTCTCATCACAATTCATTTCTCATCTCAGTATTCAGTTCTAGTTGTATCGATCGGGATACAACTCTAAGTGTCCGTTACCATAGGATAGGCTATCGATAGATGTTTTCTTCCCTGCAGGGGTGCACCAACTTACCCACCACGCTCGATTAACTTCGGCCGGACACACTTTCCTGGGTCATGCCCGGCCTCGGCCAAACAATACGCCACAACCCGACCTAGGCTTAATAGAGAGGTCCGCACGCCGGACTAAGCCTATGCCCCCAGGGGTCATGGGCCATCTCCCCGGGAACTCCTGCACATTGCGTACGCGGTCGATGAGCAGACCTAGCTACCTTCTTAAACAAGGCAGGAGCTTACGCAGTCCAACCCGGCGCGCGCCGCTCAGTCGCTGACATCTATTAAACTTCGGCTGATGGATACGATGCAGAACGCCCATACTATGCCCACGTGATGGTTAGTGCTATCAGGCCAGAGGCCCCTCAGATCAAATATCCAAATTGTAGTGGATTAGGAGTACGCAGTAACAAGTAGAGACTCACGAAAGATGTGACCCCGTCGCCCCGTCTCGAGGACTTGTGGCAAGGGCTAATAATGCCCGGCCACGCCTCGTAAGAATCTCACGGGCACCTTCCAGGTCAACCCGACTCCACATCACTCGCAAATAAGCTCGCGCGGGTACCCCTCAAGGCCGACCCGTCTTTAGTAACATGGTTCAGTGTAAGTCATAGTCACCATAGTAACAGTGTGTCTAACACCAAGGGGAAAACCCGAGGAATTACCCCCGGTGAATTCCACTCGATGTAATCACCAAGGTGAACATAAGAGGATCCACCCTCGAGGTTCACACTTGAGGGGTTGCACGACAAAGCCGTATCGGAAGTGGTTAAGGAGGAAATCACCCTCGATGACCACGACCGAATAGCTACACTACAGAGATCTCATCAAGAGTGATGTAAGAGTTTTCACCCTCGGCACTCGATGGTAACTCTGTAGAGTCGTACAACTAGGGGAGGTGATGTGCGGTGTCAGGGCCTGAACGTCGATCACGTTGATCGAGTCATCAAACATAAAGCGAGGCAACTGGGACAAGGTGGGGGTCACTGATGGATCACTAACCAACCTATACTAAGCAGTTTAGGATAACCAGGTAGGTAATAATAAACAGGTTACAAAAGCAGGCTATGCATCAGAATAGGAGCAATCAAATACAGTAGCAAAATCTAATGCAAGCATGAGAGAATGGAATGGGCGATATCGGGATGATCAAAGGGGGGCTTGCCTGATTGCTCAGACAAGGAGGGGTCGTCATTGACGTAGTCGATCACAGCAGTATCGGCAGCCGCCACAGGGTCGACTAAAGAGAAGAGGTGGGAGAAACAGTAAATACAGAGCAAACAAAGCATCACAAGGCATAACATGGCAATACGCAGCACTATGAATGTTCTAACGTAGTGCTGCACGAAACAGATGAAGGGGGAATTCAACTGGGAAGGTATTCCCGGTTCCGGACCTGTGTCAGACAGATGACCGGAGGGGCAATGTTCCATGTTCAGATAGTTAGAGGCATCTGACAGGAAAACGGACCTCGTATTCGGATTCGTTGGATTTTTCTGAGGAATTTTCATGTATAAAGGTTTTCGATCCGAGCTAGGGTTATTTTTCTACGATTTTTCAAAGATTTAAACATTTTCTGAATTTTTTGAAATTATTACTAATTCGAAAAATAAACAGGAAATTGCTAGGTGCACCCGGTGCAGCGCACCAGATGATGACAGTGGGCCCGTTGACTGCCCAGTCAGCAATCAACGTTGACCCGTTGACTGGTCAATGGGCCTAGGGGTCCCACACGTCAGTGTTTTATTAAAATTCTAAAATAATTTATTTAACTTAATTAAAGGGGACCCACATGTCATTTGGTACTACTAAACTAGACCTGCAATTAAATTAAACTAACAGAGGATTAGCTTAAAAAGGGATTAGCCCCTAATCTAAAGAGAGGGCCGGCTCTACTCATACGCACACACAGGCCGGCCCTACTCATACGCACACACATCACGCACGCCCATAACGCACACACTAGCACGGGCGCTCAGCCATGGCTGGTGTGCACGCACGAGCGCTGCCGAAGCCAGCAGCGGCAGGCACGTACGGGAGCAGCCGTGGCCCGGCGCAGCCGCTCAGGCGGGCGCGGGCAGGGATGGCGACAACAGCAGCAGGCAAAAGCAAGTAGCAGTCGCAGCCAGGGGCCAGCGGAAAGCAGCTGATGGCGAGCAGCAGCGCACGGCACAGGGCAACACCAAGGCAGGAACGAGCGCTGCGGGGGCGCGGCCGAGCGCGGACAGCGGAAGGCCGGGGCGCGACCTGGGCGCGGGCTCTGGCCGCGGCAACGGCGATCTTCGTCCATGGCAGCCATGGGTAGGCATGACGGCTACGACAACGGGAGGCAGGGGAAAATAGGGAAATCGGCACGGTGCTCACCGCGGAGCTCGATGGCGTGCTCGGGGCGGCCGTGGCTGGTCGAGGATGCGCAGGTGAACGGCGAAACGCGGCGGGCGTGATGGAGATGCAGGAGGCTAGCGACGGCGAGGCAGCGTTTTGGCCTCGATCCAGAGGCGGGGACGATGTAGACGAGGATGACGAGGCCGATGGTCAAGCTCCTAGTTGCCGGGGTCGACTGTGGCCGCAAGCTTCACGGCGGTGCGGCCATGGGGGTCGCGGACGGCGGCGGGTGTGAGCGGGGCAGAGGGAGATGGGGGCGAGTGAGGGGAAGGGAAAGTGGCGCTAGGGTTTCCAGGGGGGCGCCGGCGTAGTTATGTAGGTGAGGGGAGGCCATGGATGCCCGGCACGTGGCCACGACCATGGGATGGCCTCCACGATCCCCTTCCTGTCTCCTGTAGCGCGAGGAGGGAGACAAGTGGGGGATGTGGGCTGGGCCTTCCAGTAGACCTAGGGGCCAAGTACACATTAGGTAGGCTTTTGTTCTCTTTTTTTCCTATCAACTAAATATCTGCCTTTTGCATTTATTTGAGTGGGCAAACAATCTTTGCTATTGATGAAACTTCACACATAAATATATGTCATTACTCTGGAGAGGCCCACAAAGTTTCAAGTCAATTTGAAATTCATAAGCATTTATTTGATTTGAAAAGACCAATATATTTGTGGTAGGACCACTTATTATTTTTCTAGGAATTTATTGGTGAGTCAAATGAAGTTGGTTTCAACATGACAACGATCATGGGAATTTATAGAATAAAGCGGACATTTTAGTATTACCACTCAGAAAGAATAATTCCACTTGCAATTTAAATTTGAATCTTGCCTTTGAATTGGGACAAGCGGCAATTTGCTTAGTAATCATGATGACATGGTCACTATTAGGGGGATATTACTATAGCATGATTCTTGGGGTGTCACACGCGCCCGCCAACACGTTCAGACGGTAGACAGACCGCACCCCCTCTAGTCAGGCACATACCTCACAGCGGATCCGTGCGCCATTTGGGCGGACGCAATGGATTCCCAATGAAAGGAGTCTGAGCGCTGTTGTCGGGTGGCCTCCTCCTGGGAGTGGCGGAGTGCCAGCCGGATGGTCTTCTCCTCATCAGGGCTGCGTGGGATGAACTCGGGGTCGATAGATCTGGAGGTGTAGAACTCGAATCCGCTGATCACCATGCGGGAGAAGGCCGGAGATCGCCAGACAGGAGATTGGGTGGCAGAGCATAGTGAAGGGGAGTGAGTGGCTAGGGTTTGGTCTGGGAGCGGATAAGGACAATTATATGTGGGGTCGGGTGGGCTAGCATGAGCATGATCCAATGTGGTGGACATGCCCGGTCATGTCCAGGCCGCCGCATATGCGCCTTATATTTGGGCTAGATATGAGGGGTGTCGGTCAGCCTAGGTTTTTGAGGACAGTTTGAGGCGACCGTCTAGGTCGGGTTTTTTGACCAATCACTGAACGGGTCGTCCGCCTGGGTCATATGATGGGGGTTTAGGTTGTCCGACTGTAGATGCTCTTACACTTGGAACTCCAAGTAGTTTCCTTTTGAACATGAAAAGAATTTATTCATCTAGCAACATTTTACAGAGAGAAGTGTGAAGGGACTCACACTGAACAATGGGAGAACATTTCTCACTGGGCATTGACCTGAACCTGAAGACCGGCACCTAACAACTAAAGATCTAGACTGAACATTGAGAGCTAATCGGGCATAATGATGAGCTTTTACATTGAAGCACCTGTTAACATGAGTTACCCTAGTTGGATGGAAAACTACAGACTATTGAATAGCCGCAAGAAGTGGTCTGATGACCCAATGACCTGCAGTGTTGAAGATGGATGTAGTTGTTGCCTCCAAAGCCAATATCGTGGAATATGTGAAAAAAGTTGGTTCCTATATGCGAAACTTTTCAGCCAACATGGTTGCTAGAAGCATGCCAAAAGTTTCTGCTTGAAGAGGAGATGTTGCTCGTGGAGATAAGGTTGAAGCATGCAACCGTTTAAAGTGAAGATTGGTATCAGTTCTGATGATGATTCCTATGCCCGCTAGTGCTGAATCCATGTCCCTTTCAGTCTTCCAAGCCGCGTCACAGAAAAGGGCAGTACCTGCAACAGAATGTGGGTCTTGTTGTGTCCCTAGTTGATGTACTGCGGAGCAGGTAGGGCGGTGATCTTCAAAGGACTACATATTCTCAAATTTAGCACCCCACATAGTTGCATTAGCAACTGGAAATATCTAAGAGGGTTTGCAAAATTTCTTGCCAAAAAGAGCATCTTTCTTGCTTTCCATAAGCACCACAAAAAGATATAAACTGGTGAGGCTCTGATATGTCTCCAACGTATCTAAAATTTTCGATTGTTCCATGCTATTATAGTATCAATCTTGGATGTTTTATATGCATTTATATGCTATTTTATATCATTTTTTGGGACTAAACTATTAATCTAGTGCTTAGTGCCAGTTCCTATTTTTTGCTTGTTTTTGGCTTTTCAGAAAATCAATATCAAACAGAGTCCAAACACGATGAAACTTCACAGTGGTTTTCTATAGACCAGAAAAGCCCCACGAAGGTTCAGGAGAAGACCAGAAGAGCCACGAGGGAGCGACAAGCTCATAGGGCGCTCCATGAGCTTGTGGGCCCCTTGTGGCACCTCTTGACCTAATTCCGCCTCTATAAATTTCCAAATATTCCCAATATACAAGAGAGCCACCCGAAACACTTTTTTCGTCGACGCAAGCTTCTGTTCTTTCGCAATCCCATCTGGAGGCCTTTTCCGGTACTTTGTCGCAGGGGGGATCGATCATGGAGAGCTTATACATCATCCTTGTTGCCCTTTCGATGATGCATGAGTATTACACCATAGACCTATGTGTCCATAGCTAGCATCTAGATGACTTCTTCTCTCTCTTTGATCTTTAACACAATGTTCTCCTCGATGTTCTTGGAGTTCTATCTAATGTAATATTCTTTTGCAGTGTGTTTGTTGGGACCCGATGAATTGTGGGTTTATGATCAGATTATTTATGAATATTAATTGAGTCTTTTTTGAACTTTATTATGCATGATTGTTATAGCTTTGTATATTTCTCTGATCTATCTGTTTGGTTTGGCCAACTAGATTGATTTATCTTGCAATGGGAGAGGTGCTTTGTGATGGGTGATCTATCCTAGTGAAAAAGTAGGGGACAAGACACGTATTTGTATTGTTGTCATTAGGGGTAAAATGATGGGGTTGCAGACTAAGGCATAGCCTAGTGGTGGGAAGGGGCTGATGCCTTCCCACCCACGCAGGTTCAAAGCATGGTACTTGCAATTTGGGTTTGTTGCACCAATTATGCTATAGGGGTTCCCTTACAGTCTTTCTGTCAAAAAAGTAAAATGATGGGGTTTATTCATATTGATTGGGTTTACTTTGTCTACATCATGTCATTTTGCTTAAGGCATTACTCTGTTTTATACTTAATACCCTAGAGGCATGCTGGATAGCGGTCGATGGGTGGAGTAATAGTACTAGATGCAGGTAGGAGTCGATCTACTTGTCTCGGATGTGATGCCTATATACATGATCATTGCCTTGAATATCTTCATAACTATGTGCTTTTCTATCAATTGCCCAACAGTAATTTGTTCACCGGCTGTATGGTAGGTGCTCGAGAGAGAAGTCTCTAGCGAAAACTATGGCCCCTGGGTCTACTTTTATCATCTACAAAAACACAAAGATACCTTACTACAATTTTATTTCTTTTATTTTGTTTTGCAATTTATTTTATTATCTACCACTACGAGATTTAACCCTTGCAAGTAACCGCTGATACATCCATTTTGCATCATGTTTTTTACTGTTATTTATAATGTTTTTATCCATAATAATGTTTTTGGAGTAATTCTAATGCCTTTTCTCTCATAATATGCAAGGTACACACCAAAAGGGAGAATCCCAGCAGCTAGAAATCTGGACCTGGAAAAGCTACGTCAAGCCACCTACTCTGCACAACTCCAAACAAGCTGAAACTTCATGAAGATTTTTTATGGATTACTTAAGAATTATTGGAGAAAATAACTACCAGAGGGGGGCCACCAGGTGGGCACAACCCACCTGGGCGCGCCAGGGAGCCCAGGCGCGCCCTGGTGGGTTGTGCTCTCCTCGGCCCACCTCCGGTGCCCATATTTTGGTATATAAGTCATTTTGACCTAGAAAAAAAATAAGGAGAGGACTTTCAGGACGAAGCACCGCCGCCTCAAGGCGGAACTGGGGCAGGAGCACTTTTGCCCTCCGGCGGAGCGATTCCGCCGGGGGAACTTCCCTCCCGGAGGGGGAAATCATCATCATCATCATCACCAACAACTCTCACATCTTGGGAGGGCAATCTCCATCAACATCTTCAACAACACCATACCCTCTCAAACCCTAGTTCATCTCTTGTGTTCAATCTTGTTACCAGAACTATAGATTGGTACTTGTGGGTGACTAGTAGTGTTGATTACTTCTTGTAGTTGATTACTATGTGGTTTATTTGGTGGAAGATTATATGTTCAGATCCAATATGCTATTTAATACTCCTCTGATCATGAGCATGTTTATCATTTGTGAGTAGTTACCTTTGTTCTTGAGGTCACGGGAGAAATCATGTTGCAAGTAATCATGTGAATTTGATATGTGTTTGATATTTTGATTGTATGTTGATAACCCACAAGTATAGGGGATCGCAACAGTTTTCGAGGGTAGAGTATTCAACCCAAATTTATTGATTCGACACAAGGGGAGCCAAAGAATATTCTCAAGTATTAGCAGCTGAGTTGTCAATTCAACCACACCTGGAAACTTAACATCTGCAGCAAAGTATTTAGTAGCAAAGTAATATGATAGTAGTGGTAACGGTAGCAAAAGGTAATGATATCAAAAGTAATGGTTTTGGTATTTTGTAGTGATGATAGCAATAGCAACGGAAAAGTAAATAAGCGAAGAACAATATATGGAAAGCTCGTAGGCAATGGATCAGTGATGGAGAATTATGCCGGATGCGGTTCATCATGTAACAGTCATAACATAGGGTGACACAGAACTAGCTCCAATTCATCAATGTAATGTAGGCATGTATTCCGAATATAGTCATACGTGCTTATGGAAAAGAACTTGCATGACATCTTTTGTCCTACCCTCCCATGGTAGCGGGGTCCTAGCGGAAACTACGGGATATTAAGGCCTCCTTTTAATAGAGTACCGGACCAAAGCATTAACACATAGTGAATACATGAACTCCTCAAACTACGGTCATCACCAGTAAGTATCCCGATTATTGTCACTTCGGGGTTAACGGATCATAACACATAATAGGTGACTATAGACTTGCAAGATAGGATCAAGAACTCTCATATATTGATGAAAACATAATAGGTTCAGATCTGAAATCGTGGCACTCGGGCCCTAGTGACAAGCATTAAGCATAGCAAAGTCATAGCAACATCAATCTCAGAACATATTGGATACTAGGGATCAAACCCTAACAAAACTAACTCGATTACATGATAAATCTCATCCAACCCATCACCGTCCAGCAAGCCTACGATGGAATTACTCACGCACGACGGTGAGCATCATGAAATTGGTGATGGAGGATGGTTGATGATGACGATGGCGACGGATTCCCCTCTCTGGAGCCCCGAACAGACTCCAGATCAGCCCTCTCGAGAGGTTTTAGGGCTTGGCGGCGGCTCCGTATCGTAAAACGCGATGAATCCTTCTTTCTTATTTTTTCTCCCCGAAAGCAAATATATAGAGTTGGAGTCGACGTCGGAGGAGCTCCAGGGGGCCCACGAGGTAGGGGGCGAGCCCCCCACCCTCGTGGACAGGTGGTGGGCCCCCTGTTCTTCATCTTTTGCAAGGATTTTTTATTATTTCCAAATAGACGTTCTGTGAAGTTTCAGGTCATTCCGAGAACTTTTGTTTCTGCACATAAATAACATCATGGCAATTCTGCTGAAAACAGCGTCAGTCCGGGTTAGTTCCGTTCAAATCATGCAAGTTAGAGTCCAAAACAAGGGCAAAAGTGTTTGGAAAAGTAGATACGACGGAGACGTATGGACTCCCCCAAGCTTAAACCTTTGCTTGTCCTCAACCAATTCAGTTGATAAACTGAAAGTGATAAAGAAAAGCTTTTACAAACTCTGTTTGCTCTTATTGTTGTAAATATGTAAAGCCAACATTCAAGTTTTCAGCAAAGATTATGAACTAACCATATTCAAGATAACGCATAGGTCTCATGTTTACTCATATCAATGGCATAATAAACTAGCGAGCAATATTAATAAATCTCGGATGACAACACTTTCTCCAAACATCATAATATGATATAACAAGATGGTATCTCGCTAGCCCTTTCTGAGACCGCAAAACATAAATGCAGAGCACCTTTAAAGATCAAGGACTGACTAGACATTGTAATTCATGGTAAAAGAGATCCAGTCAAGTCATACTCAATGTAAACTAACAGTAATGAATGCAAATAACAGTGGTGCTCTCCAACTAGTGCTTTTTAATAAGAGGATGATGACTCAACAAAAAAGTAAATAGATAGGCCCTTCGCAGAGGGAAGTAGGGATTTGTAGAGGTGCCAGAGCTCGGTTTTAAAATAGAGGTGAATAATATTTTGAGCGGTATACTTTCATTGTCAACATAACAACCAAGAGATGGCGATATCTTCCATGCTAGACACATTATAGGCGGTCCCCAAACAGAATGGTAAAGTTTATACTCCCCCTCCACCAAGAAGCATCAATCCATGGCTTGGTCGAAACAATGAGTGCCTCAAACTAACAAGAGTCCCAGGGGGAGTTTTGTTTGCAATTATTTTGATTTGATTTGCATAAAGCATGGTACTGGGCATCCCGGTGACCTGCCATTTTCTAGTGAGTGAGGAGCGGAGTCCACTCCTCTTGAGAATAACCCGCCTAACATGGAAGATACGGACAACCCTAGTTGATACATGAGCTATTCGAGCATACAAAACAGGATATTTATTTGAAGGTTTAGAGTTTGGCACATACAAATTTACTTGGAACGGCAGGTAGATACCGTATATAGGTAGGTATGGTGGACTCATATGGAATAACTTTGGGGTTTATGGAGTTGGATGCACAAGCAGTATTCCCGCTTAGTACAGGTGAAGGCTAGCAAAAGACTGGGAAGCGACCAGCTAGAGAGCGACAACAGTCATGAACATGCATTAAAATTAATCAACACCGAATGCAAGCATGAGTAGGATATAATCCACCATGAACATAAATATCGTGAAGGCTATGTTGATTTTGTTTCAACTACATGCGTGAACATGTGCCAAGTCAAGTCACTTAAATCATTCAGAGGAGGATACCACCCTATCATACCACATCACAACCATTTTAATAGCATGTTAGCACGCAAGGTAAACCATTATAAGCTCCTAGCTAATCAAGCATGGCATAAGAAACTATGATCTCTAGTTGTCATTGCAAACATGTTTATTCATAATAGGCTGAATCAGGAACGATGAACTAATCATATTTACAAAAACAAGAGAGGTCGAGTTCATACCAGCTTTTCTCATCTCAATCAGTCCATCATATATCGTCATAATTGCCTTTCACTTGCACGACCAAACGATGTGAATAATAATAATAGTGCATGTGCTATGGACTAAGCTGGAATCTGCAAGCATTCAATAAACAGGAGATGACAAGGCAATATGGGCTCTTTTTGTCAGATCAACAATAATGCATATAAGAGCTACTTCAACAATTTAATCATGGTCTTCTCCCATCAACCCCAAAGAAAAGAAAAGAAATCAAACTATTTACATGGGAAAGCTCCCAACAAGCAAAAGAAGAATGGGAAATCTTTTTGGGTTTTGTTTTTAATTACTACTACAAGCATGGAAAATAAACTAATTAAAAGCTACAACTATTTTTTTTGGTTTTTCTTAAGGTTTATTAAACACACAAGAAGAAAGCATGAGAAGGAAATAAACTAGCATGGGTAATACAATGAAAAAGTATGAGCACCGACATCTAGCAATGAGTGTGTGAACATGAATGTAATGTCGGTGAGAAATATGTACTCCCCCAAGCTTGGGCTTTTGGCCTAAGTTGGTCTATGGCCACGGCTGGCCTGGCGGATATCCATAGTAATAGTTGGGGTCGTACTGAGATGCAGCGGCTATCGCCTCCTGAGCTGCAGCGTGGCGGCGAGTGGCCTCTGCCCTCCTCTCGTACTCATCTGCCTCCTCTCTGGTATTAACATGTCTTCCTTTTGCCTGATAATCAAAGAAGGCAGGAGCAGGGAGAGTAATACGGACAGCACAACGTCTGTCAAAGATTAAGCGATACTGTAGAGGTGATTCATTCCTCTCGACAAACTGGTGGTGAACCATAGCCTCATAATCCAAATAAGCAGGAGGCAACTCAATATCATCTTCACGTATGGCTATACCAAGAAAATTAGCTATGCGGGTTGCATAAATTCCACCAAAGAAATCTCCATTAAATCTATTAAGATGCAACCTACGTGCAACAATGGCTCCCAAATTATAAGATTTATCTCCTAACACAGCACTCCTAAGAATACTGAGGTCAGGGACACACATGTGACATGCCTCATCTTTACCATTAATGCATCAGCCTATGAAGAGAGCAAAATAATGTATCGCAGGAAAGTGAATGCTCCCTATGGTAGCTTGTGTTATATCTGTAGATTCCCCCACAGTTATACTAGCAAGAAAATCTCTAAATTCAGATTTGTGAGGTTTCCTGACACTACCCCATTGTGGAAGTTTGCAAGCAGTGGTAAAATCCTCTAAGTCCATAGTGTAAGAATTTTCATAAAGATCAAACAGGACAGTTGGAGAATTACGTGAAGATGAAAATTCAAACCTCCTCACAAAGGAACTAGTGAGATAGTGATACTGGCTGCACTTCTCTTCCTCGAAGCTCACAAGATCAGCGTTACACAAATATGCGTTAAATTCTTCCTTAATTCCCGCTCGATCCATAAAGTTTTCTGAAGGCCATTCACAAGGATGCACTGGAGCGTCTCTTGGTGGCTCTTCATCAGCATCACGTATTGCAAGCCTGGGTCCTTGCTTCCTTGAAGAACCACCTTGGTACATTTTCCTAAGCATATTTCTTCCTCTGAAAAATTTCTGAAATTTTTAGTAACTTCAAAATAAAAGTAAACCAAACTCAACAAAATTGATAGAAACTACTCCTGCAAGTGCCTAGAGCCTATATCATGCATCAAAACTACTTTTGACCATATAAATTTGACATGCAAGCTCAAGAACAGGGTCAGCTAAGTAGCACAAATTTGCAATGAATAAAGCACTAGAACAAAAACTAATTGGAACAATGGAGGAGTCACATACCAAGGAACAATCTCCCCAAGCAGTTTTGTGAGAGGTGCTTTGAGCAAGGAGATCGAAAATCGCAGAAAAATGAGCTGGAACTCGTGCTTGAGCTGGATATTCGTGTTTGTGGGAGGAAGAAGGAGTGTGCGGGTGCAGGAATAAGTGGAGGAGGGCCACCATGGGCCCACGAGGCAGGGGGACACGCCCAGGGGGTAGGGCGCGCCCTCCACCCTCGTGGACAGGTGGATGCCACCCGTGCTGTGTTCTTGGTGCCAAATGTTCTCAAATATTCCAGAAAAAATCATATTTAAATTTTAGGGCATTTGGAGAACTTTTATTTTCGAGGTATTTTTATATTGCACGGATAATTCAGATAACAGACGGAAAATACTTATTTTTATTTTATTCAATATAAATAACAGAAAGTAAAAGGAGAGTACAGAGAGTTGTGCCTTCTAGTTTCATCCATCTCATGATCATCAAAAGGAATCCATTAACAAGGTTGATCAAGTCTTGTTAACGAACTCATTCCGAATAACATGGAACCGGAGAAATTTCGAATAACACTATGTTACCTCAACGGGGATATGCACATCCCCAATAATAAGAATATCATATTTCTTCTTGACAGTAGGAAGAGGAAATTCAAAACCTCCAAATATAATCGATGGAATTTTTCCAATAGAGTTGATACTATGAACTTGAAGTTGTTTCCTCGGAAAGTGTACCATATGCTCATTACCATTAACATGAAAAGTGACATTGCCTTTAGTGCAATCAATAACAGCCCCTGCAGTATTCAAAAAGGGTCTTCCAAGAATAATAGACATACTATCGTCCTCGGGAATATCAAGAATAACAAAGTCCGTTAAAATAGTAACATTTGCAACTACAACAGGCACATCCTCACAAATACCAACAGGTATAGCAGTTGATTTATCAGCCATTTGCAAAGATATTTCAGTAGGTGTCAACTTATTCAAATCAAGTCTACGATATAAAGAGAGAGGCATAACACTAACACCGGCTCCAAGATCACATAAAGCAGTTTTAACATAGTTTCTTTTAATGGAGCATGGTATAGTGGGTACTCCTGGATCTCCAAGTTTCTTTGGTATTCCACCCTTAAAAGTATAATTAGCAAGCATGGTGGAAATTTCAGCTTATGGTATCTTTCTCTTATTTGTAACAATTTCTTTCATATAGTTAGCATAAGGATTCATTTTAAGCATATCAGTTAATCGCATACGCAAAAAGATAGGTCTAATCATTTCAGCAAAGCACTCAAAATCCTCACCATCCTTTTTCTTGGATGGTTTGGGAGGAAAAGGCATGGGTATCTGAACCCATGGTTCTCTTTCTTTACCATGTTTCCTAGCAACAAAGTCTTTCTTATCATAACGTTGATTCTTTGATTGTGGGTTATCAAGATCAACAGCAGGTTCAATTTCTACATCATTATCATTACTAGGTTGAGCATCACCATGAACATTATCATTAACATTATCACAAGTTTCAGGTTCATTACCAGATTGTGTTTCAGCATCAGAAATAGAAATATCATTTGGATTCTCAGTTGTATCAATAACAGGTTCACTAGAAGCATTCAAAGTCCTATCATTTTAATTTTTCTTCCTTTTAGAAGGACTAGGTGCATCTATATTATTTCTCTGAGAATCTTGCTCAATTCTCTTAGGACTGCCTTCAGGATACAAAGGTTCCTCAGTCATTCTACCACCTCTAGTCATAACTCTAACAACATTATCATTATTCTTACTATTCAATTCATTGAGCAAATCATTTTGAGTTTTAAGTACTTGCTCTACTTGAGTGGTAACCATAGAAGCATGTTTACTAATAAGTTTAAGTTCACCTTTAACATTAGCCATATAATCACCCAAGTGTTCAAGCATATTTGAATTGTATTTCAATTGTCTACCAAAATAAGCATTGAAGTCTTCTTGCTTAACCATAAATTTATCAAACTCATCTAAGTATGGGCTAGCAAACTTAGTAAATGGGATTTCAGCTTTATCATACCTATAGAGAGAATTTACCTTTACTACCTGTGTCGGGTTATCAAGACCATGAGTGTCTTCAACAGGCGGTAAATTAGGACCGTGTATTTCTTCAATAGGAGGTAAATTCTTAACATATTCGGCTTTAATACCTTTTTCTTTCATAGATTTCTTTGCCTCTTGCATATCTTCAGGACTGAGAAATAGAACACCTCTTTTCTTAGGAGTTGGTTTAGGAATAGGCTCAGGAAGTGTCCAATTATTTTCATTTGTCAACACATTATTCAATAGAATTCCAGCTTCATCCGGTGTTCTTTCCCTGAAAACAAAACCAACACAACTATCCAGGTAATCTCTGGAAGCATCGGTTAGTCCATTATAAAAGATATCAAGTATTTCATTTTTCTTGAGAGGGTGATCAGGCAAAGCATAAAGTAACTTGAGAAGCCTCCCCAAGCTTGTGGGAGACTCTCTTCTTCAATTTGCACAAAATTATATATATATCCCTTAAGGCAGCTTGTTTCTTATGAGCAGGGAAATATTTAGCAGAGAAGTAATAAATCATATCCTGGGGACTACACACACAACCAGGATCAAGAGAATTAAACCATATCTTAGCATCACCCTTTAATGAGAACGGAAATATTTTAAGGATATAAAAGTAACGAGTTCTCTCATCATTAGTGAACAGGGTGGCTATATCATTTAATTTAGTAAGGTGTGCCACAACAGTTTCAGATTCATAGCCATGAAAAGGATCAGATTCAACCAAAGTAATTATATCAGGATCAATAGAGAATTCATAATCCTTATCGGTAACACAGATGGGTGAAGTAGCAAAAGCAGGGTCAAGTTTCATTCTAGCATTAAGATATTGTTGCTTCTATTTAGCTAACAACCTGTTGAGTTCGTATCTATCTTTGCAAGCTAAAATAGCTAAAGCAGCTTCTTTTTCAAAAACATAACCCTTAGGAATAATAGGTGATTCATATTCATTAGAGGGAGAGTCTTCATCATCACTTTCATCAATATTATCAGATTCAATATTTTCACTCTCTCTAACCCTAGCAAGTTGTTCATCAAGAAATTCACCAAGTGGGACAGTAGTATCAAGCATAGAAGTAGTTTCATCATAAGTATCATGCATAGTAGAAGTGGCATCATCAATAACATGCGACATATCAGAACGAATAACAGAAGCAGGTTTAGGTGTCGCAAGCTTACTTAAAACAGAAGACGAATCAAGTGCAGAGCTAGATGGCAGTTCCTTACCTCCCCTCGCAGTTGAGGGATAAATCTTGGTTTTTGGATCTCTCAAGTTATTCATAGTGATAAGCAGATATAAATCCCAAGTGACTCAAAGAATAGAGCTATGCTCCCCGGCAACGGCGCCAGAAAATAGTCTTGATAACCCACAAGTATAGGGGATTGCAACAGTTTTCGAGGGTAGAGTATTCAACCCAAATTTATTGATTCGACACAAGGGGAGCCAAAGAATATTCTCAAGTATGAGCAGCTGGGTTGTCAATTCAACCACACCTGGAAACTTAATATTTGCAACAAAGTATTTAGTAGCAAAGTAATATGATAGTAGTGGTAGCGGTAGCAAAAGGTAATGATAGCAAAAGTAATGTTTTGGTATTTTGTAGTGATGATAGCAATAGCAACGGAAAAGTAAATAAGCGAAGAACAATATATGGAAAGCTCGTAAGCAATGGATCAGTGATGGAGAAATATGCCAGATGCGGTTCATCATGTAACAGTCATAACATAGGGTGACACAGAACTAGCTCCAATTCATCAATGTAATGTATGCATGTATTCTGAATATAGTCATACGTGCTTATGGAAAAGAACTTGCATGACATCTTTTGTCCTACCCTCCCGTGGCAGCGGGGTCCTAGCGGAAACTAAGAGATATCAAGGCCTCCTTTTAATAGAGTACCGGACCAAAGCATTAACACATAGTGAATACATGAACTCCTCAAACTAGGGTCATCACCGGTAAGTATCTCGATTATTGTCACTTCGGGGTTAACGGATCATAACACATAACAGGTGACTATAGACTTGCAAGATAGGATTAAGAACTCTCATATATTGATGAAAACATAATAGGTTCTGATATGAAATCATGGCACTCGGGCCCTAATGACATGCATTAAGCATAGCAAAGTCATAGCAACATCAATCTCAGAACATATTGGATACTAGGGATCAAACCCTAACAAAACTAACTCGATTACATGATAAATATCATCCAACCCATCACCGTCCAGCAAGCCTACGATGGAATTACTCACGCACGGCGGTGAGCATCATGAAATTGGTGATGGAGGATGGTTGATGATGACGATGGCGACAGATTCCCCTCTCTGGAGCCCCGAACGGACTCCAGATCAGCCCTCTAGAGAGGTTTTAGGGCTTGGCGACGGCTCCGTATCATAAAACGCGATGAATCCTTCTCTCTTATTTTTTCTCCCTGAAAGCAAATATATAGAGTTGGAGTCGAGGTCGGAGGAGCTCTAGGGGGCCCACGAGGTAGGGGGGCACGCCCTAGGGGGGCAGGCGCGCCCCCACCCTCGTGGACAGGTGGTGGGCCCCTGGTTTTCATCTTTTGCAAGGATTTTTTATTATTTCCAAATAGACATTCCGTGAAGTTTCAGGTCATTCCGAGAACTTTTGTTTCTGCACATAAATAACATCATGGCAATTCTGCTGAAAAACAACGTCAATCCGGGATTAGTTCCATTCAAATCATGCAAGTTAGAGTCCAAAACAAGGGCAAAAGTGTTTGGAAAAGTAGATACGACGGAGACGTATCGACTCCCCCAAGCTTAAACCTTTGCTTGTCCTAAAGAAATTCAGTTGATAAACTGAAAGTGATAAAGAAAAACTTTTACAAACTCTATTTTCTCTTGTTGTTGTAAATATGTAAAGCCAACATTCAAGTTTTCAGCAAAGATTATGAACTAACCATATTCACGATAACGCATAGGTCTCATGTTTACTTATATCAATGGTATAATAAACTAGCGAGCAATAATAATAAATCTCGGATGACAACACTTTCTCAAAACAATCATAATATGATATAACAAGATGGTATCTCGCTAGCCCTTTCTGAGACCGCAAAACATAAATGCAGAGCACTTTTAAAGATCAAGGACTGACTAGACATTGTAATTCATGGTAAAAGAGATCCAGTCAAGTCATACTCAATGTAAACTAACAGTAATGAATGCAAATAACAACGGTGCTCTCCAACTGGTGCTTTTTAATAAGAGGATGATGACTCAACATAAAGGTAACTAGATAGGCCCTTCGCAGAGGGAAGCAGGGATTTGTAGAGGTGCCAGAGCTCGGTTTTAAAATAGAGGTGAATAATATTTTTAGCGGTATACTTTCATTGTCAACATAACAACCAAGAGATGGCGATATCTTCCATGCTTGCACGTTTACCTTGAGATAAAGTGATGAAAAATGTTTTCCCTTTATCTTTGAAGGGAAAAGCATTGGCATGGTATAAGCTATGTGATGATATTGGATCATGGAATTGGAATCATTTGAAGTTGGAGTTCCACCAAAAAAATTATCCTATGCATCTAGTTCACCGTGATCGGAATTATGTATAATTTTTGGCCTCGTGAAGGAGAAAGTATCACTCTAGCTTGGGGGAGGCTTAAGTCAATATTATATTCATGCCCCAATCATGAGCTCTCAAGAGAAATTATTATCCAGAATTTTTATGCTCGGCTTTCTCGTAATGATCAAACCATGCTTGATACTTCTTGTGCTGGTTCTTTTATGAAGAAGACTATTGAATTCAGGTGGGATCTTTTGGAAAGAATTAAACGCAACTCTGAAGATTGGGAACTCGACAAAGCTTAAGAGTCAGGTATTAAACTTAAGTATGATTGTGTCAAATCTTTTATGGATACCAATGCTTTTCAAAAGTTTAGCACTAAATATGGACTTGACTGTGAGATAGTAGCCTCCTTTTGTGAATCATTTGCTACTCATGTTGATCTCCCTAAAGAGAAGTGGTTTAAATATCACCCACCTATTAAAGAAGAAATTAAAGAACCGGTACCAATTAAAGAAGAAACTATACTTTATAATGTTGATCCGGTTGTTCCTTCTGCTTATATAGAGAAACCACCTTTCCCTATTAGGATAAAGGAACATGCTAAAGTTTCAGCTGTGGTTAACAAAAGCTATATTAGAACACCTAACCCTGATGAACAAATTAAAGTAGAACTTAGTATTGCTATGGTTAAAGATCTCTTAGAAGAAGATATGGATGGGCATGTTATTTACTTCTGTGAAGAAGATGCTAGAATTGCCAAACCTGATAAAAAGATAAACATAGGCATGTTGTTGGCATGCCCGTCATCTCAGTTAAAATAGGAGATCATTGTTATCATGGTTTATGTGAGATAGGTGCTAGTGTGAGTGCTATTCCTTACACATTATATCAAGAAATTATGAATGACATAGCGCCCGCAGAAATAGAAGGCATAGATGGTACTATTAAACTTGCTAATAGAGACACTATATCACTAATTGGGATTGTTAGAGATGTTGAAGTCTTGTGTGGGAAACTTAAATACTCTACTGTGTTTTTTTGTTCTTAGTTCCCCACAAGATGACTTTGTTCCATTATCTTTGGTAGACCTTTCTTGAACACCGTTAATGCTAAGATAGATTGTGCGGAACAAACTTCAGTGTTAGTTTTGGTAATGAGTCTCATGAGTTTATTTTTTCCAAGTTTAGTAGAAAGCTTCATGAAAAATAATTTCCTAGTAAGGATGAATTAATTGGTCTTGCTTCTATTGTTGTTCCACCTACTGATCCTTTAGAACAATATTTGCTAGACCATGAAAATGATTTACATATGCATGAAAGAAATGAAATAAATAAAAATTTCTTTGAACAACATCCTCTGCTTAAACACAATTTGCCTATTGAAACTCTAGGAGGTCCTCCTCCACCTAAAGGTGATCCTGTGTTTGAATTAAAACAATTGCCAGACACTTTGAAATATGCTTATCTTGATGAAAAGAAGACATATCCTGTTATTATTAGTGCTAACCTTTTAGAACATGGAGAAGAAAGATTATTGAAAGTTCTAAGGAAGCATCGAGTTGCTATTGGATATACTCTTGATGATTTAAAGGGCATTAGTCCCACTCTATGTCAGCATAAAATTAATATGGAACCTGATGCTAAACCCGTTGTTGATCACCAACATCGGTTAAATCCGAAGATGAAAGAAGTGGTAAGAACGGAAATATTGAAACTTCTGGAAGCTGGTATAATCTATCCTATGGCTGATAGTAGATGGGTAAGTCCTGTTCATTGTGTTCCAAAGAAAGGAGGTATAACTATTGTTCCTAATGATAAGAATGAACTTATTCCACAAAAGAATTGTTACATGCTATAGAATGGTAATAGCTTTTAGAAAATTGAACAAAGCAACTAGAAAAGATCATTACTCGTTGCCTTTTATTGATCAAATGCTTGAAAGATTATCTAAGCAGACACACTTTTGCTTCCTTGATGGATATTCTGGCTTTTCACAAATACCTGTTTCTCAACCTGATCAAGAAAATACCACTTTTACTTGTCCTTTTGGGACCTATGCTTATAGACGTATGCCTTTTGGTTTATGTAATGCACCTGCTAACTTTCAAAGATGTATGACTGCTATATTCTATGACTTTTGTGAAAAGATTGTTGAGATTATCATGGATGACTTTTCTGTTTATGGGAAGTCTTTTCATGATTGTTTAAGCAATCTTAATCGAGTTTTGCAGAGATGTGAACAAACAAATCTTGTCTTGAATTGGGAGAAGTGGCACTTTATGGTTAATGAAGGCATTTTCTTGGGTCATAAAGTTTCTAAAAGAGGTATTGAAGTGGACAAAGCGAAGGTTGATGCAATTGAGAAAATGCCATCTCCTAAAGATATAAAAGCTATTCATAGTTTCTTAGGTCATGCTGGTTTCTATAGGAGATTTATCAAAGACTTTTCAAAAAATTCTATGCCTCTTACTAGTCTCTTGCAAAAGGATATTCCTTTTGTTTTTGATGATGATTGTTTAGAAGCCTTTGAAACACTTAAGAAAGCCTTAATTTCCACACCTATTGTTTAACCACATGATTGGAACTTGCCATTTGAAATTATGTGTGATGCTAGTGACTATGCTGTCGGTGTTGTTCTAGGACAAAGAGTCAATAAGAAACTCAATGTAATTCATTATGCTAGTAAAACTCTAGACAGTGCTCAAAGAAATTATGCTACTACTGAAAAAGAATTCTTAGGAGTGGTGTTTGCTTGTGATAAATTTAGACCTTATATTGTTGATTCCGAAGTAATTGTTCACACAGACCATGCTGCTATTAAATATCTTATGGAAAAGAAAGATGCTAAAACTATACTTATTCGATGGGTTCTCTTATTACAAGAATTTGATTTGCATATCATTGATAGAAACGGAGCTGAGAAGTCAGTTGATGATAATTTATGTAGGCTTGAAAATGTGCTTGATGACCCACTACCTATTGATATAGTTTTCCCGATGAGCAGTTAGCTGCAATAAATGTTTCTAATAGTACTCCTTGGTATGCTGCTATGCTAATTACATTGTTGCTAAATATTTACCACTTAGCTTTACATACCAACAAAAGAAAAAAATCTTCTATGATTTAAGACATTACTTTTGGGATGACCCACATCTTTATAAAGAAGGAGTAGATGGTATTATTAGACGTTGTGTACCTGAGCATGAACAGGGAAAATCCTACGGAAATGTCACTCCGAAGCTAATGGAGGGCATCATGCTGGAGATAGAACTGCTCATAAGGTATTGCAGTCTGGATTTTATTGGCCTACTCTCTTCAAGGATGCCCGTAAGTTCGTCTTATCTTGTGATGAATGTCAAAGAGTAGGTAATATTGGTAAGCATCAAGAAATGCCTATGAATTATTCACTTGTTGTTGAACCATTTGATGTTTGGGGATTTGATTACATGGGATCTTTTCCTTCCTCTAATGGGTATACACAATTGGTTGCTGTTGATTATGTTACTAAATGGGTAGAAGCTATTCCAACCAGTAGTGCTAATCACAACACCTCTATTAAAATGCTTAAGGAAGTTATTTTCCCAAGGTTTGGAGTCCCTAGATATTTAATGACTAATGGTGGTTCACACTTTATTCATGGTGCTTTCCGTAAAATGCTTGCCAAGTATGATGTTAACCATAGAATTGCATCACCATATCACCCTCAATCTAGTGGTCAAGTTGAACTTAGCAATAGAGAAATAAAATTAATTTTGCAAAAGACTGTTAATAGGTCCAGGAAGAATTGGTCTAAGAAATTAGATGATGCACTTTGGGCTTATAGAAGAGCATATAAAAATCCTATGGGTATGTCTCCTTATAAAATGGTTTATGGAAAAGCTTGTCATTTGACTCTTGAGTTAGAACATAAAGCATTTTGGGCAATCAAAGAGCTCAATTATGATTTCAAACTTGCTGGTGAAAAGAGGTTATTTTATATTAGTTCTCTAGATGAATGGAGAACCCAAGCTTATGAAAATGCAAAATTATTCAAAGAAAAAGTTAAAAGATGGCATGATAAAAGAATCCAAAAGCGTGAGTTTAAAGTCGGGGAATATGTTCTTTTGTACAACTCTCTTTTTAGATCCTTGCAGGAAAACTCCTCTCAAAATGGGAAGGCCCATATGTCACCGAGGAGGTTTATTGGTCTGGAGCCATCAAAATAAATAATTCTGAAGATATTAACCCGAAGGTTGTCAATGGGCAACGAATAAAACATTATATCACAGGTACGCCTATTAATGTTGAAAGTAATATTATCCAAACTTTGACACCGAAAAAACACATAAAAGAGTCCTTCTGGAACACTCCAAAATCATGAAAATAAGGAGGTACATGATACGATAAGTAAACGGACTCCGAAAAATCCGCAAAAATATTTTTTATCAGTTTTGGAATATTTAAGAATTTTGGAAATAAAGAAACTTCCAGGAAGTGTCCCCTGGTGGGCACAAGACGCCGGGGTGCGCCAGGCAGCCTACCTAGGACACCTTCCAGACTCCGTTTTTCTACCATATGCTTGTCCTCCAAGATAAAAAAAATCTATATATACTTCCCGAACCTATTGATCGCCGTATCATGGAGAAATCCTCTGTTCTCTTTTTCCTTGCTGTTTTCTGTCAGATCCCATCTACCATGGCCTCTTCAAGCTCCTCCAAGGACAAGTTCTTCAAGAACGTCATCAACCCATATCTGCGTGAAGTGGTGCAACACCCTCAGCTCATCCAGATGCATGAGGGGGTGCTTCACCTCCGTGATGTGCCATGTCCCAAGGGGACGGGAACCATGGAGGCCAGGATTGAAGCTGTGGAGCGAGACGTCTTCCGGTGCAAGGGGATGGTGGAGCGTGGGCTCAATGCCAATCACCTCATGATCACGGACCTTTCCCGTGATCTCAAGGTGGATGGCAAGCCCATGAAGGACATCATCTTCACCCTCAACGAGCAAATCAACTTTCTCCAAAGCTAGATCTATGATCTTCAAAACCAAGTCTTTGAATATGAGGCGAGGTTTAAAGGTATGACTTTGGATGCTAGTTGCAGGATTCGTGAGACTCACTCCTCGTCTTATGATGGTGGACCACTGCCATGGAAATCCAAGGACAAGATCTCTTCTTCTTCACCGACATCACCTTCTTCACCACCAAAGGAGAATTAAGTATCGGGTATGGGCACTCCCCTTGGCTTCCGCAAAGCTTGGGGGAGGTGGCCTGGTATCGTATCATCCCACTATCTGTTTGCTTTTACTTATTTTAGTTCGATCCTTTGCTTTAGATGAATAAAAGTTTAGTTCGATCCTTTCTTGTTTGAGACTTTGCTTAGTGATCTATCCTTGTAATCGTGTGCAAGTTATATAATAAAGTTTAGTGTGAGTTTTTGCTTTCTTACTTTCATGTTGCAAATAAAAGAAAAGAAATAAGAAAGGAAAAAGAGAAAGGTAATAAATAAAGAAAGGAAAGAAATAATGAAAAGATCGTATACTAATCCTATGGTATGTGATGGCACCACATAAGGAAAATTATAAGTAGAAAATTTTATTAGAGATTGACAAACATAGCATTAGTTAATGATGCAACTCATGAAAGAATTAATAAGGGAAGAGAAGATTCACATATAAATATACTATCCTAGAAATCATTTGTGATTGTGAGCCCTGATCAAAATATTATATGGCAAAATTGTTGATGTTGGACAAGGAAGACAACTTAATGATTTATGTTTGTTTCTATTCACATAGAAGTCATATTGTCATAGATCCTTCAACATGTGGTGCTTGCCCCCTATCTTTTCTAGCCAAAAATTTCGCACTAAGTAGAGATACTACTTGTGCATCCAAAAACCCTTAAACCCAAATCTCATTTTCAAGAGTCCACCATACCTACCTAGGGATTGAGCAAGATCCCCCAAGTAAGTTGTCATTGGTGCAAAAAGGCAATAAAAATTGCTTCTAAAAGTGTGAGATCATTTAGTGTAAGAGAAAATTGAGCGTTGCACGAGCTTGCGATGGTAAAGAATAAAAGCGATAGACTACATAATAAAGGTTGCTATCACAAGGGGCAATGTAACGTGATGTTCTTTTGCAGTAAGGGATTGAGCATACAAACAAATAAGTGCATGTCAACCTCTACTTCCCTATGCGAAGGGCATATCTTTTACTTTTATGTATTTACTTTTATGCAAAGAGTCAAAGTTTTCCTTCTATTCCTTTTTATTTTTCTCCTTTTACAAGCATCATGTGGTGAGGAAAGATCTAGGCACATATGTCCAGTTGAATATAGATAGCATGAGTTATTATTGTTGACATCACCCTTGAGGTGAGTACGTTGGGAGGCAAAACCATAAGCCCCTATCTTTCTATGTGTCCGGTTGAAACATTTTGCTCATGTGTGCGAGGTGAGTGTTAGCAATCATAGAAGACTATATGATGGTTGAGTATGTGGACTTGCCTAAAGGCTCCGACACGTGACCCTTCCTGAAAAGATGATGAATTGTAGTTGCAAAGTTGACCGAGAACAGAATTTGTTGGTTTCTAATAGAGTTTTTGCTTTATACTTCGATTGTGTGATGAACTATTACTTATGATAAAAGTTCTATGATAAAAGTCCTATGTTTAATTTTGTTGTTGTTACAATAATAAACATGATGCTTCTATGTCTGTATTTTGTTTTTATCGACACCTCTCTCTCAAAGCATGTGGACATGTTTTTCAATTTTGGTTTTCGCTTGACGACAAACGAGGTCTAAGCTTGGGGGAGTTGATACGTCCATTTTGCATCATGTTTTCTTACTATTATTTATAATTTTTTATCCATAATAATGCTTTTTGGAGTAATTCTAATGCCTTTTATCTCATAATATCCAAGGTACACACCAAGAGGGAGAATTTCGGCAGCTGGAAATCTGGACCTGGAAAAGCTACGTCAGGCCACCTATTCTGCACAACTCCAAACAAGCTGAAACCTCACGGAGATTTTTTATGGATTATTTAAGAATTATTGGAGCAAATAACTACCGGAGGGGCCCACCAGGTGGGCTCAACCCACCTGGGCGCGCCAGGGAGCCCAGGCGTGCCCTAGTGGGTTGTGCTCTCCTCGGTCCACCTCTGGTGCCCTTCTTTTGGTATATAAGTCATTTTGACCTAGAAAAATAAGGAGAGGTCTTTCGGGATGAAGCGCCGCCGCCTCGAGGCGGTACTTGGGCAGGAGCACTTTTGCCCTCCGGCGGAGCGATTCTGCTGGGGGAACTTCCCTCCCGGAGGGGCCTCCGGCAGAGCGATTCCGCTGGGGGAACTTCCCTCCTGGAGGGGTAATCATCATCATCATCACCACCAACAACTCTCCCATCTTGGGGAGGGCAATCTCCATAAACATCTTCAACAACACCATCTCCTCTCAAACCCTAGTTCATCTCTTGTGTTCAATCTTGTTACCGGAACTATACATTGGTACTTGTGGGTGACTAGTAGTGTTGATTACATCTTGTAGTTGATTACTACATGGTTTATTTGGTGGAAGATTATATGTTCAGATCCAATATGCTATTTAATACTCCTCTGATCATGAGCGTGTTTATCATTTGTGAGTAGTTACCTTTGTTATTGAGGTCATGGGAGAAATCATGTTGCAAGTAATCATGTGAATTTGATATGTGTTCGATATTTTGATAGTATGTATGTTCTGATTCCCTTAGTGGTGTCATGTGAACGTCAACTACATGAAACCACACCATATTTGGGTCTAAGGGAATGCATTGTGGAGTAGCAATTAGATGATGGGTTGCGAGAGTGACAGATGCTTAAATCCAGTTTATGCGCTATTCCGTAAGGGACCGATTGGATCCAAAAGTTTAATGCTATGGTTAGAATTTAGGGATTTTTATTTTTGTGCCCCTGGTTCCTTAGCTGTACTCATTCATGCCCACTCTGTTACCTTTTGCTCACTTTCCCCACTCCCTTGCCCGAAACCCTCATAACTGGTTATAACGGACGTTGCCGTCGGGTCAATGCCTTTGACTGTTAGCTGACGAGTGGGGCCGCGTATACGTGGGCGCATGCAAGATCATGGTCGTGAGGTAGCACTTGTGCATGGACATGCTCAAAACGTCCCAGGGCAACCACCTCCATCGCCCGACCCATTTTGATGGCACCGACAAAAAAATGGTGCATGCATATTTAAAATAAAAACAACTTAATTAAACATTAACGCCGGCCAGGAAGGCCAGCGAGAGTCCACGCGTCCACATTATTAGCATTAAAAGAAATTAAAAACAACATAACTACGAGGCGGCGCGCTGCATAGCGCGCCCTAGGTGTCGTCCTCGTCCTCGGGGTGGGTGAGATCGATCAGCATCGGCGCAGGGCCGGCCCAAGGGAACGCCGTGTTCCAGGCGGCGGCGATGTAGGCTGCGGGTAGCTGTTCCGGCGGGGGATGTGCCGACGCGGGGGGCTGTGTGGCCGCCTGTGCAGCCGTGGCTTGGTGTGCCTCCTCCTCGAGGTCGTGCTTGAGCATCTCCTCGTTGGCGCCACATCTCGAGGTACCCCGCCTCGCCCCCATCCAAACAGGTGGTGCGAACACCCACTCGCGCACCACTCCCATCCAGGAGAAGCACGAGATGGGCTCCGGCTCCGGCTACGGCTCCAGGTCGGCCTTGACGAGTTGTCGGGGAGGGGACGAAGGGGGCCACCGGCGGCACGACGCAATCGCCGGCCGCGGAGAGGGCGAGGGACTGCACCATGGCCGCCTCGTAGCGAGCCTCCTCTTCCTCCACCTCCTCCACCCTGCGCCGCTCGTCCTCCTCTCTCTCACGGTAGACCGCCGCAAGGGCCGCCTGGTAGGCGGCCTCCGCTACCTGGTCTTCCTCCCGGACGACGAGCAGGGGCGGCGGCACGCTGCGGTGGACCTCCCGCACGCCGTGTCGCCTCACCTCGTCATGCTCGAAGGCAAACCACCTCGCCCAGTTAGGCGAGTCAGTGGCGTAGGTGGCGTCGCGGCGTTGCTTCGGTGTCAGCATTGCCGGCTGGCGCCACACCTCCTCCGCGTGCGCCCTAGTCGACTGCAGCCCCGCCGGCACTGGGATCCTCTCTGGATCCAGATGCCAGTCGTGCGACAGGGTGATATCGGGGTATGGCAGAGGGACGCGGTGCTGGTAGTGCCACTCCGCCTGGTGCACTGGCACACTCACTCACACCCTCTGCCCGCGGGCTGGCGCTGATGGAGGCGGTATGAACTCAGAGGGGAAAGGGACGGCGCGGGACTTGCCCTTGGACTTGCTGCTGCCGGCGCCGGAGAAGAGCCCCATTTGGCTAGGGTTGGCTAGGGTTTTTGCTAGGGTTTGCCGGCGACAGGGGAGAGAGTTTGGATGAGGACGGCCCCGCCGCACGGTCGGCTTAAAAAAGGGTGACCGCTGGCGCTGACGCATGGGCCCGTGGTCATAAATTAAGCTGACCGCGAGTGGGCGGCCGCCAGGTGGGGACGCGGCTGACACATTTGGGGCGCAAATTTGAATTTGAGAAAATGTGCTCCAAATGAGCTCCCAAGCTAGGGTAAACAGCCCATTTGTAATCAAGTTTTTTTGAACCTACTCTAAATGATCCAAATGTTTTTTTATTAACACATATTTACTTTCCATAGTGTAGATTCGAAGTCTCACTTTTTTTGATTTTTTTGATTTTTTTAAATTCAAAAACAGAAGGTAACACCACGTCCTCTCCTTGAACTCTATGAAATCATGTACATGATAGCTCATATGTGTGAAGGTTTTCTCATGAAAATGACCATAGAGCAAGTTTATGATTTTTGGTTGGTAACATGTCACATAAGACAACATTGTGCGCGGGTTTTATATATTTTTAATTTTTTTAAATTAATGGTGCTCATTTGACCCCGATCGTGCTAGCTAGGGTTTTTTCATGAAAATGACCATAGACCAAGTTTAGTATTTTTCCTCGTTAGTTTGTCTTATAAAACGACGAACGGAGAAGGTTTCATATTTTTCGATTTTTTTAAAATTAGTCGTACTCAGTCAAAGCCTTCGAAACCCCGTTGACCAGCTCAAAACCCCTCTAAACCCTGCGGGGTTTCGCCTAACCCTAGCTCCCAACGTCAGGCGTCCGATCATACCCTCGTGCCAAGCGACAGCCCTCAGATCTGGCCTTCTAGAAGGAACTAGGTGGGCTGGCTGTGTGCAGTCTCCGCGCCGTTGGATCACAAGGACGGCTCTGCATCGTTGGATCATGGGGCGATCCACGATCCTATTGGTTGTGCTCGGCTGCTTGCCCACCACTGACTTCGAGAAAAAAACATTGTTATTGGGCCCAAAAGGAAACCAAGCTCTGGGCTGTCGAATTGCATTGTTTTTTTGCATCGTTTGCTTTGTTTTTTGTGAACGTGTTGGCTCTGTATTTTTGCATCGTTTTTTTGCATCGTTTGCTTTGTTTTTTGCATCGTTCTTTTTGTTCTATAAGGGCTAAATTTATTTTTCTCATGTAAAATGGCCACAAACTATCAAAAAAGGGTCATTTTGCATTTCTATAATGGCCACAAGCCCTCTATCTCTTTTTATCATGCAAAATGACCAAATTTTTAAGTGCCAGATTTATTTTTATCATTCAAAATGGCCACAAGCTCTTCAAAGATCGTCTCTTTTTGTTCATATAATATAGGGTATGACCATGGATTCCCACGCGTGCAATTAGCTTCTTTTTCTTCTTCTTTTCAAACCACTGTTTCCCATGCGTGTACACTCTCGATGCTGCGGTGGGTTTGAAATGGGCTACTAACTTCACATTTGACCCCGTTATTGCCACGGCCAAATAACACGTAGCACTACAGCTATTTAAGCTACATATTGGCATCGGCGCATGCAGGCTCGATCGGCGCATGCAGACAGGGTTTGCTGGGTGCATGCATAGTAGGCTTTTGTCCTTGTGGCGCGCGCAGACGTTTAATGCAAGGGACGGCCCAACGAAACCATGACCCAATGGTGGAATAGCAACACCACCCAATGCGGCACAGTCCAGCGTGGCCCCACTAGTCAGAGTTAACGGTCAAGCCTTTGACCCGACGACAACGTCTGTTGTGCCCAGTTATGAGGGTTTCTGGCAAGGGAGTGGGGAAAATTGAGCAAAAGTTAAGAGCGCGGGGATGAATGAGTAGAGCTAAGGAACCAGGGGCACGGATGTAAAAATCCCTAGAATTTATTATTAACACTTTTCTGGTAGTTACGAATGCTTGCGGGAGGGTTAATCATAAGAAGGAGGTTTGCTCAAGTAAGAACATCACCTAAGCACCAGTCCACACACATATCAAATTATCAAAGTAGTGAACACAAATCGAACCAACATGATGAAAGTGACTAGATGAAATTCCCGTGTACCCTCAAGAACGCTTTGCTTATCTTAAGAGACCGTTTTGGCATGTCCTTTGCCTCAAAAGGATTGGGCTACCTTGCTCACTTTTGTTACTACTATCGTTGCTTGCTCGTTACAACCACCGAGGGGATTGACAACTCCCTTGTTTGTGTTCGGTGCAAGTATTTGCTTTTTTGTGTGTAGGTGTTGTTCACGAGGCTTTGTGTGATTCTTCTACTGGCCTGATAACCTTGGTTCTTAACTGAGGGAAATACTTATCTCTGTTGTACTACATCATCCTGTCCTCTTCGAGGAAATCCCAACGCAGCTGACAAGTAGCAGGAAAAATTTCGGGTGCCCTTGCCGTGGAGACATCGTCGAAACCTATCAAGTACCTTCGCACAAACTATCATCTACTTGCTCTTATTTTTATTTGCCTTTGCCTCTCGTTTTCATTTCCCCCACTTCTATTTATTTACAAAAAAACACAAAAATATTTTTATTTGCTTGTTTGCTTGCATTATCGCTATAATCATCATAGATAGCAACTTTCTTGTCGAAATCAATTGAAAGCTCTTCCAAAATAGTGGAATCGTCATTTAATAAATTCATGACCTCTCCAAATCCACTTTATCAATATTGTAATAAGATTCAACACCCTCCAAAATATTGGGATCATTACTTCCTAGAGTTGACACTCTTCGAAACCCACTTTCATCATTGCAATCATCATAATTGGGACGCAAGCAATCATCATAGTAAATTTGCTCATCAAAAATTGGGGGACTCAAAATATCATCTTCATCAAATATAGCATCCCCAAGCTTATGGGTTTGCATATCATTAGCGTCATGAATATTCACAGAAAGCATACTAACAACATTGCAATCATACTTATCATTCAAAGATTTTATGCCAAACATTTTATTGAATTCTTCTTCTAACACTTTGGCACAATTTACCAATCCATCATTTTCAAGAAAGACATTATAAAGATGAAGCATTTGAGGCAACCGCAATTCCATTTTTAGTTTTATTTTATAAACCAAACGAGTGATAAAACAAGAAACTAAAAGATTCAATTGCAATATCTAAAGATATACCTTCAAGCACTCACCTCCCCGGCAACAGCGCCAGAAAAGAGCTTGATGGCTAGTAGACAACTTATTCTTGTAGACTCATGTTGGGCCTCCAAGTGCAGAGTTTTGTAGGGCAATATCATTTTCCCCTCATGTGGATGACCTAAGGTTTATCAATTCATGGTAGGCGTAGGATGAAGATTGTCTCTTTCAAACAACCCTCTAATCAAATACAAGAAATCTCTTGTGTCGCCAACACACCCAATACAATAGCAAATTGTATAGGTGCACTAGTTTGGAGAAGAGATGGTGATACAAGTGTAGTATGGATAGTAGATACATGTTTTTTAATCTGAAAATAAAAAATAGCAAGGTAACAAGTAATAAAAGTGTGCACAAATGGTATTGCAATGCTTAGAAACAAGTCCTAGGGTTCATACTTTCACTAGTGCAATCTCTCAACAGTGATAACACAATTGAATCATATAACAATCTCTCAATGCCGATGTACAAAAGTAGGGGCTCCCCTTTTCTACCCCTTTACTTGTGCACGGGCAGTCAGAGCCGCGCCCACGACCACACTAAGTAGGGCAGAGGAGGGAAGCCAGAACACAAGACGACCAAAGCAACGCCAAGACCAGGGGAGCAAAGAGAGCAAGAGGGTGAGGTGGAGTCCCCCGGCAAGACACTTGCCGGGGTGGCTTCCGCAGCCTCGGCAAGATCCTTGCCGGGGCAACTTGCCTGACGCCAGCAGAGCGCGCCATCCTTGAGCCCAAGGGGTTCCAACACCATCAACCACATTGGAACCAAGGCTCGGGAGGCACCTCCATGGTGGCATGCAGATCTTTGTAGAGATCATAAATACACAAGATCAGACGAGAACCAGAAGACGACGATCCTTGGCGAGATCCTTGCCAAGGAAGTCCACGAGACCCCTGGCAAGATCCTTGCCGAGGACGACCGCGGTGCCATGGCAAGACCCTTGCCGACCCCCCAGCAAGGCCCTTGCCGAAGACACCTGCGGGGCCGCAGCCAGGCCCACGCTTGCCAAGACTCCACCGCCGCTCCCACACAGCTGCTAGCTCGACCAGCTGAACAGGCATCTGCGTGGCAGCGCGCGGCCTCCACACCAACTCAGCAAGCACCTGCGTGATGGCATGCGGATCTTCGTGAAAGCTCCACCACCGCGCCAGCCCAGTGGCCAGCCAACGTGGCGCTACAACGCCTCATCATCTTGGACGCATGTCGGAGCCTGGCGAGGCGACGACAGCTAGGACGAGCTTCTCTGCCATCCCCAATAAAGCAAGAGGGGCACGTCGGGAGCACATTAAATGCATTTCTCCGACGATGCCAGGGGATAGACTCGGCCCCTGTACACATTTCCACCTCATGTGTGCCATTATGGCGACCCCTTTTGTCTATAAAAGGAGGCCCGAGGCATACTGGAGAGGGATTCGGATCTTTTGGACTAGACAGACACCACGACTAGTTCAAGAACACAAGAACACTCAAATATACATTAAAGCGGGACTAGGGTTTTATGCGTCTCCGTGGCCCGAACCTGGGTAAACGATTTGCGTGCTGACCGCCAGACCCGCGCCCGCCAACCATAGAAGGGATCCTAGTGACCCCATAGGTGTCGTTTCCCACCGACATCTCTAGCGCGCCAGGTAGGGGGTGCGCAGTTGTGGAAATCCGGTCTAGCAGTTAGTTTAGTAGTTCTTCATCGCCATGGCTCCCAAGAAGAAGACGATCACAACAATCGGTTCGTCGGGGGCCAAACGGCCCGTACCAGTACGGGCGAGTGGTGGGGCGGTCGCGGACGAAAGCCAAGGCGCGGCTCGTGAACACTCGCATCTCTCTAGTAGCCAAAGCCTGGAGAGCGGCATCGTTCATGCGCAAGACGATGGGCCACATGCCACCAAATCCAAAGACGGAGCCAGGCCCCCCGTAGGCGGCGTGGGGCCCTCCAAGGGCGGCGTCGTGCCACCCACGGGAGGCGCGGCGACTTCCGAGGTGCCTACGCCGGCGCCCCCGACGCGCTCTTCCCAGGTTGTGCACGACGAGCAGCGTCACCACACTGGTGACCCTGGGCACCATCGTGGGAAGAGTCATGTGCATCATTCGCGGGACATAGAAGGCCAACACGCGCGCCGAGGCGCTGGCAAAAACGGTGTATAGCCGCCAGGCCATGATAGAGCTCCTTCTAACGTGCTTAGAAGTCGGAGCGCGTCACGGTCCATGCAGCTTTCACCACCATCCACGCGAGCAGAAGCTTTGGCACGCACGCAGTTGCTCCTCGACTTTCATCCTACTGCGGAAAAGCTCGATGAGTCGAGAGCCACCATCCGAAGCCTCGTCAGTGTTGCCAACAAAGATGATCCACGACTAGCGGGGCCCTCAGGCCGGCGCTCCGTCGAGCCGCCGCATGCCGGTGGTGGAAGGATCGGGGGTGCTGCGGCCACGGTGCACTTCCCTCCTCCACGCCAGCCACCGCGGGTCTCGATCCGTCATGACGACGCTTGTGATAACATTTCCATAGCGTCGTCCGACCCACGAACCCACTGCGATCAACGCCAAGTTCTTCGGGAGTGAGCCCGTGAAGACGCTCGAACCACCATCGAGCGCCGGCGCGATGCATGCCACCAGTCAGATTGGCGGGCGGGGCCCACTATGGACCACCTAGCATAGGGGGGCTCTGGCGACCTACCCTACGAGGTGGGTTACCCAGCCTTTACTCGTGAGCTGTGGCAGTTCCAGTGGCCCTCCCACCACACGTTCAAGCCTGACTTTGGCGAGAAGTATAATGGCAAGACCCACCCGTCAGAGTTCCTCAGCATCTACATCATCACGATGCAAGCTGCTAGATCCCCCGACGACAAGGTGCTTGCCAATTACTTCCCGTTGGCACTCAAACCCAATGTCATGTCATGGTTGATGCACATGCCGGCGGATTCCATTTCTTCCTGGTTGGACTTGTGCCATGAGTTCGTTGGAGCATTTACCGGAGGCCACCAAGCTCATGGCCAGGCAAGCGATTTGCATATCATCCCTAGAAGGAAGGTGAAACCCAGCGCAAGTACATACAAAGGTTCAGCCGGGTGCAATACAACATCCCAGATGTTCATCCCGCCACCATGATCAGCGCATTCCATCAGAATGTGCGCAACCGCAAGATGCGTGAAGAGCTAGTGATGAACAAGGTCAAAGATGTGGCTGAACTTTATGTTCTGGCCGATAGGTGCGCTCGAGCTGAAGAGGGGAGGAAGTACCCCGGTGAGGACGCTGGCGCAGAAACTGACTCCACAAACGAAGACACAGCCACCCCAACGAAGAAGGGTCGGCGCCGCAACAGGAAGCGCAAGGGCAAGACCATGCTTGCCATCGAGGGATCCGAGGACACCGGCGCTGCCAAGAAGGCCAAGGCAGACGACCCCGGCAAGGAAATTGCCGGGTGCGCCACTTGCCGGGCCTTGGCGGCTGCCGACAAGCCAAGAGGCTCCGACAAGCAATATTGCAAGATCCACCACACCAAGGGCCACGACCTCCAGAACTGCCAGCAAGTCAAGCTGCTTGCTGAGAAGCAAAAGGCTGAGTATGAGAGGCGGGACAAGGAGAAGGGCCAGGATGGTGTCGAGGGGTCTGGCAAGAAGCGTGGCGGCCAAGGAGGTCACCGCGGAAAGGATAACCAGCAAGAGAGGCCTGCTCGGGGCCGCGACAAGAAGCAAGGACATGATGATCATGACGAAGATGATGAGTCCGGCGAGCATGAGTTCCAAAAGTCTACAAAGGCCATGTGCATCGATGGTGGCGCCTCGATGCACACTTCTCGCCGCCAGCTCAAGTAGTGGGCGCGTGAGATCACAGCAGTAGAACCATCACTCGATGCTCAGAGGCCACTGATGTGGTCCAGCATGCCTGTCATTTTCGACACCGAGGACCACCCTGATCGCACAACTATGGTCGGGTGTTTGCCGTTGTTGGTCTCACCAACAATATGCAACCTCAAGGTGACGAAGATGCTAGTTGACGGCAGGGCCGGTCTGAACTTGATCTCACCCGCTGTGATCAAAAGGCTGCAGATTCCTGATGGAGACCTCGAAGAGACGGGCACGTTTCAAGGGGTCAACCCGAGGAGGACTCAGTCGAAGGGTAAGGTCACACTGCCCGTGACGTTTGGAGGCGAGTTAAACTACACGACAGAGAGGATTATTTTCGATGTAGCCGAGATCCCCTTGCCCTACAACAGGATCCTCGGCCGCCCGACACTAGCCAAGTTCATTGCGGCGTCGCATTACGCCTACAACACGCTGAAGACGCCGGGGCCGATGACCATCATCACCGCCCCCTCTGACAAGGACACATTGAACTGCGCCGACCAACTGTACCGGGAAGCAGTTGAAGCGACTGCTGCCAAGGCACTCGCTCCTGCTGCTGGAGCCCCGGCAGGGAAGAAGACCAGCAAGACCTCTTGCACCCACTCCGGCAAGCGCACCTCTTTGGAGTGTTGTGCTCCCGTCGTGGATGTACCAGAGAGCTCCATCGGCAAGAGCAAGAAATCCAGAGCTACGCCACCAGAGACCAATAGGGTGTCCATCGAGGAGGATGGCATGGGAGGGGCTTTCACCATAAGCTCCACCCTAGACAGCAAATAGGAAAGCGCGCTCGTCACCTTCCTGCGGGCGAATGTCGCCGTGTTTGCATGGCAAGCATCCGACATCCCCGGAGTTCCCAGGAAGGTGATTGAGCACCATCTTGCTGTCTGTCCTCATGCGCAACTCGTCAAGCAGAAGGTTAGGAAGCAAGCTTTAGAACGGCAGGAGTTCATCACGGAGGAGATTAAGAAGTTGGAAGCGGCAGGCTTGGTGAGAGGAGTACTCCATCCGACGTGGTTGTCCAATCCGGTGGTGGTGCGTAAGGCAAATGGGAAGTGGAGGCTGTGTATTGACTACACATATATCAATAAGGCTTGTCCCAAGGACCTTTTCCCGTTGCCACGCACTGACCAGATTGTTGACTCCACGGCCGAGTGTGATCTGTTATCATTCCTTGAAGCCTACTCGGGGTACCACCAGATCTTCATGACAAGAGAAGATGAAGATAAGACAATGTTCATCACCCCATGTGGCACGTATTGCTTTTTACGGATGCCTTTCGGGTTGAAGAGTGCTGGCTCGATGTTTGCAAGTGCAGTCCAGATTGGTTTTGAGCCCCAGCTACATAGAAATATGGAAGCTTATATGGATGACATAGTGGTCAAAACCAAAGACATGGCGACACTTGTACACGATTTGGAAGAGACATTTGCGAATCTATGCAAGATCAACCTCAAGTTGAACCCTAAGAAGTGTGTCTTTGGCGTTCTGTTCGGCAAACTTCTCAGGTTCTTTGTGTCACAGTGTGGGATCGATGCGAATCCAGACAAGATCAAGGCTATTGAGCGGATTAAGGTGCCCAAGCAGATCAAGGATGTGCGTCGGCTCACTGGTTGCGTTGCCGCCATGAGCAGATTCATCTCCAGGTCTGTTGAGCGTGCCCTTCCCTTTTTCAAAATCTTGAAAAAGGCGGGCCCAATGGAATGGACCCCAGAGGCTGAAGCAGCGCAATAGGATTTGAAGAAATACCTCTCCTCTACACCGATACTGGTTGCGCCCAAACCACAAGAGTCGTTGCTGCTATATCTGGCGGCAACGAATCAAGTGGTCAGTGCAGCACTAGTGGCGCAGAGGGAGGTCAAAAAAGAGGCAGTGACAATGGTAGGACTGACGGATGGCAAGCCAGAGCTCCCCCCGACAGGGCCTGATGCCGACAAGGCAAGGCCCCCGGCAGGGTCTGACGCTGGTGGGATAGGGCCTTGGCAACAAGATGAAATGCTACAGAAGAAGAAAATGATGCAGCACCCGGTTTACTTTGTTAGCTCCCTCTTGCAGGGGGCTAGATCAAGGTACTCCGGTGTGCAGAAATTGCTCTTCGGCCTCCTTATGGCCTCGAGGAATCTATGTCATTACTTCCAAGCACACGAGATCACCGTCGTCACCCGCCTCCCATTGCAACGGATATTGCATAACCCAGATGCCACCGGGAGGATTGTGGAGTGGGCCGTGGAGCTGTCGAGCTTTGGTTTGAAGTTTGAAAGTACTTCGACAATCCAGAGCAGAGTCTTGGTAGAGTTCATTGCTGAGTGTACCTCAACGCCCGACGAAGAGATACAGGAGACCACACTCCCCGGCAAGGAGGCAAGTCGCAACTGGATTATGTACTTTGATGGGGCTTTCTCACTGCAAGGCACCGGTGCTGGTGTGCTGCTCGTCGCACCAACCGGAGAGCACCTCAAGTATGTAATCCAGATGCACTTTCCCAGGGAGATGTCCACGAACAACACTACTGAATACGAGGGTTTGCTTGCCGGTCTTAGGATCGTGACAGACCACAGGATTAAGAAGCTCATCGTCAGGGGTCATTCACAGCTTGTCGTCAGGCAAGTTAACAAAGATTATCAAAGCCCGTTGATGGAGGCCTACATAGATGAGGTGAGGAAGCTGGAGGAGCGCTTTGACGGTGAGCATGTTCCCCGAGTGGAGAACGACATCGCCGACTACCAGTCGAAGCGTGCCGCCTTCAAACTACCTGTGGAACCATGTACTTTTGTGCTTCGGCTGACTCAACCATCCATTGAACCATCAACCGAGCAGAAAAAGCAAAGGAAATCAGTCCCCAACAAGTACTTTCCCGCCGAGCTCCCAGGAGCCGCTGGCAAGGATGTTGCCGTGGACACTGAGCCAGCCATGGGGCAACCGACTCCGGCGGGGCGTCAAGTCCTTGCTGTAGAGACAGCTGCTCCCGTGGCAGAGGAAGTGCCGTTAGTCCTTGCCGTCGAGCCTCAGGCTCCGGCATGGGCACAACATACCGTCCGATTCCTCCAAACAGGGGAACTCCCTGAGGAGCAGGAAGAAGCGGAGAAAGTAGCCCGTCGGTCTGCCATGTATCAATTCGTCAACGACGTCCTATACAAAAAAGGCCAAACGGTGTGAAATTGAAGTGCATTCCCCGGGAGGAAGGACTGGAGTTGTTGGCAGAGATACACGAAGGCATATGTGGCTCCCACATAGGGTCGAGGGCCCTTGCCGGCAAGGCATTCCAGCAAGGTTTCTTCTGGCCCACTACCCTCCAGGATGCAACAGCACTAGTAACCAAGTGTGAAGCGTGTCAGTTCCATTCGAACAAGCTTCATCAACCAGCTCAAGCGCTCCAAACAATCCCTCTTTCCCGGCCATTCTTGGTCTGGGGGCTCAACATACTGGGCCCCTTTCCCCGTGCTGTCAGGGGCTTTGAGTACTTGTACGTTGCAATCGACAAGTTCACAAAGTGGCCAGAGGTGGAGACAGTGAGAAAGGTGACAACATAATCAGCCGTCAAAATCTTTAAGGGGCTAGTCTGTCGTTTCGATGTGCCAAATAGAATCATCACCGACAACGGCACACAGTTCACGAGCCACGCCTTCATGCAGTACATCCAGGACCTCGGCAGCAAGGTCTGTTTTGCTTCTGTTGCACATCTACGGAGCAACGGCCAGGCTAAGAGGGCAAATGCTGAAGTGTTGCGAGGCCTCCGGACAAGGACTTTTGACAGGCTACGCAGGTGCGGACGATGCTGGATTTATGAATTGCCGGCGGTTCTTTGGTCAATCGGAACGACGTCAAATCGAGCCACCGGTCAGACACCCTTCTCCCTCGTTTACGGGGCAGAAGCAGTTCTCCCCACAGAACTCACATGTGGGTCACCTCGAGTGCTCGCTTATGATGAGGTTGAGCAAGAGCAGTTGCGACAAGATGACGCAACACTCCTGCAGGAAGATCGTCTTCGGGCGGCTGTACTTGCAGCATGCTACCAGCAAGCCTTGCGCCGCTACCATAGACGCAAGGTTCATGCCCGAAGCTTTGAGGAAGGCGACCTTGTTCTTCGGCACGTTTAGTCGGCCAAGAATTCCAACAAGTTGACGCCGAAGTGGGAAGGCCCTTATCGGGTAATACGAGTCACCAGGCCTGGTGCAGTCCGCCTGGAGATCGAAGATGGAGTTCCAGTGAGCAACTCCTGGAACATCGAACATCTTCGCAAGTTTTATCCATAAGGCGCGGTTGCCGGGACCCCCGACAAACCACCTTTTGTACAATCCTTGCTGGCAAGGCATGTAACCCTTTGTACAAAGCCAGGCGCAGACCCTGAGCATAAATAAATGAAGTGCTGGCACCCTACGTTTTAGCATGCATGCTAGGTCGAGTCTCTCCCTCGGTTAGGGTTGATAGTTCTTAGCGGCGGCTAACCCCTAGCATAGAGGTCGAGTGTGCGTCACTCTGTTCCTTTCCGTCCTCTTTGGTTCACAGGCTACATGGGCATTTCTGCTGAGCTATTAGGAAGAAAAGAACAATCCGGCGCTCCGGCCCCGGCAAATCAAGGTTGTCAGGGGCTGCAGACACAACGATCTAATTGCGGAAAGCCAAGGTTGCTGGGGGCTACAACGTCAGATAAGTTTTTCTCCCCCACTCCGTGCGCCCATATGAACCTTGAACGTATAAGGCTTCGCTCGCTCTCGTACCATCTTGCCCCATCCGTCCCGTGTCTGAAAACTCTACTTTGAACCGGAACTTGGTTGTAGTGCGATGGGAAGAGGGCGAGCGAAAGGCCTAATCCTACTCGGCCCCTACCTCCGCCAAGAGCGTAAGTGTAGTCGGGCCATAGAGCAGGAGGACGGCACGGCCTGTTGCCGGGATACCATGTTTATCTTAAGATAATGAGGACGCGTTCCTCAGTGTGGCCCTCGCCCATGCGCAAACAAAACACGGCAAAAACCCTTCCTTTAATTCATACGTTGCAAACAGTACAATTCATACGGAATGGGTACACGAGCAAGGGGATTACAAATTTTGAAATTTAACGAGTGTCCGCAGGCTTACAAACTAGAAAAGATAAGTGCCCCGTGATCCCTGTTCTTGCCCTTTTCCTCCAAGGTGCGGTAGGTGAAGGCAAAAAGGAGGAGACGGGGAATGCGCCGATGGAGAGCTTGACGAGGAAGGCCCTCGGCAGAGCGCACGGCGGAGGGAGGGGCGACGCGGTCAGTCGGAGACGAGGTCGACGTGCCCTCGCTCGACGCTCTCGTCGTTGCTGTCGCTGTCCTCCTAATCACTCCCGCTTGAGGAGGAGTCTTCATCGTCGGAGGAGCTCTCCACGCAGCACTTCAGGCGAGTTCCAGAGTCTCCAAAGACCTTGACGGAGAACAGGCCGTTCTCCATTAATTTGAAATAGAGAAAGAGCCCCGCCGTTAGGCTGTGGATACAAGCGAAAGTCTTCCATCCACGACGAAGGTACATGACGTGAGGGGCGGGAAAGTTGACGTCGACCCGCGTGCCACCGTTCCCGCAGCCCCTCATATGCAGCCTCCGGGTCTGGGCAGATCGAGCTCCATCTCCCGAGCGAATGGCGCAGGGAGCCAAAGGCGACGGCGCGGTGGCTGACGCAGCCTGATGAAGAACTCACGAGGCTGGTCACCGACGTGGCCCTCCTTTGGGGGAGGCATCACTAGAGCAGGCAAAGCTGGTGTGCCGCCCCATCCCCCTCTTCCCCGAGCGCCACGCCGGTGTAACATCCCAAATTTCCAATTTGGAATGTTATATATTAGATCATCACTGCATATCGTATTTTATTTTGCATTTTGGTTGATCCTAGAAATTCTACGCAACTCAAGGACCCACAGAGAGAGTTGGGGATTTCGTTATTTTCATATTTGAGTTTTCTCAAATTTTGAGAATAGGATCATTTGATTTTATTTATTTTATCATCAATTATTTCTATTACAAAAATATGAGAGAGGGAATAAAATGACTTTCCCAAAATAGAGAAATATTGAGGATCAAATAATAAAATCAAATAAGATTTTTTCGGATTTTTTCGGTGTTTTATTTGAATTTAGGAAAAATGTGTGTTTTTCAAAATTGCATTTAGGTCCCAAATAAATGTTCACCTTGTGCGGCTTGATTTTAGAAGCCCGTGAAAATTTATTTCGGAATTTTTGGAGTCTGTTTAGTATTTCTTTTTATTTTTCTTCTGTGTGTAATATTAAAAAAACGCGCACCGACCTACGGGCCGTGTCCGACCTGGACACCGGCCCGGGAAGGCTTTATAAGCCGGGGGAGAGGTCCAGCCGAGCCAGCGCCCCAGCCCCTGACACCCTAAGCCGCCGCCGCCACCGCGCCGCCCTGCCCTGCCCCGCCGACGCCGCCGCCCGCCGCCGCCCCGCGCCGCCCCGCCTCGCCGCCGCCGACGCCGCCGCCCGCCGCCGCCGGACACCGCCGCCGCCGACCCGCCGCCCGAGGTCTGCCGCCGCCTCGTTTTCCGTGCCGTTTTTTTTATTTTTTCGAAAAACCGTTCGGTTTTTCCATCGGTTTTTTTTAGTTTCGGTTTTTTTAAATAGATTAGTTTTTCCGGTTTATTTAAATAGTGAGCGTTCGCCCGTTCGTTCGTTCTAGCGAGCGTTCGTTGTTTTTCTTTTTCTCGCATTAAATCCGTGATTTTTCTGATCGCGATTCCTGATCCGATTTTCGTTTTAGTTTAACTTTTCGCCCATTTATCGGAATCAGGCGATTCCAGCGCCTAGAGTTTCGTCTCGAAACCCTCTATCCGTTTAACCAACTTAAACAAGTTTTTGCTACTGTAAAATTTGCCTTAGATCCAGATTAGTAGAACAAAGTTGTTTTCTTTCGCCGTTTGACTTTCGTTGCTTCGTTCGATTTGATTCTTTTTGCAAACCAGAGTTCTTAAGTTGAACCTTCTGGTTAGATCTCTTATTTGAGATTTACCCGTGCATTAGATGAGTACTTATTGTATGCTTGTTTGTTTGTCTGCTATAGAATACCCGGAGTGCGCCGCTTGTTACTTCGAATCTCTAGGTTTCGTGGATCATCAGCAAGGCAAGTAACACTTTGATCATACCTTCCCTACTACCCAGTTTTATTGCATTAGATAAATCCTCGCACATTGCATGGTTAGGATCTAATTAAATTGTGGGATGGGAAGTAGATGAGGTAGTACCTATTACCTGTTTATTATCAAACCTTTGGGAGTTACTTCTACGTTTGCTTATTATGCCATGCTATGCTAGTAGACGTGGATTGGGTGAGTGATATCCATGATAGATGTGAGTTTTGTTAATTAATGGTTTATCTAAGGTGGCAACTTAAACACACATCTGGGTGGATTGAGGCACCTAGGTATTCCAGGACTTGCCTGTTTTCTTTTGGACCGCCACCCAGGCTCAAAGGGATCATGAGACTATTCATACTAGAAACTTCCGTGTGCAGCCACAAGCTATTATGGGCTCTAGCATAGTTGACTAAGTTGTGCGAACTCTTACAGTGGTAGACTAGCAGATGTAGGGGATGTAGGTGGTACGGTCTACCCGATCGTAAGGTGCTAGCGCTTCTGAAAGACTATGTCTCGGTCATCCGTCTTCTCAAACACTATGTAGTGCGAGAAACCAAACGGAGGCGATCGAGTCTTGTGGGGAAAAGTGCGCAAACCTCTGCAAAGTGTAATAAACTAATCATGGTTAGCCGTGTCCCCGGTTATGGACATCTTGAGTATCTAGTACCTGGATTATCATGTGAATCTCAACATGTTACTCTAAATTAATTTTATTGGGTTATGTTTAATGATGATGTTTAATTGGGATTGAGAATGCTGTCAACCATTCTCAATGTTTAGCAACTACCATGATAGTTAAATAAAATTTATTCCTTTGAAGTAGGGAAAAATTGGCTTTATGCAAAACTGTAACCATAGAGCTTTTCCACCAGCCAAATATGCATATAGTATAGCTGTTTCATTCCATTGCTCTCTATGTGTTACATTGCCAGCATATTCCATGTGCTGACCCGTTTCGGGCTGCAACGTTAATGTTGCAGACTTTTCAGACGACGAGTAAGGAGTTTTTAGGTCGTGGTTCTATACTCAGTGATGCTGTTGGAGTTGATGGACTCACTTATCTTCCAAGCTTTCCGTTGTTATCGTTGTTAGATGGCCTTAAGCCATGTTTATTGTATTAAGTTCTCTTTTGAGACACTCGATGTAATAAGTGTGTGATTGCTACTCTGCTATAAATCCTCCGAGTACTGTGTGGTGTCAGCATTACTGATCCAGGGATGACACCGGAGCATAGTGATCAGACTGTTTGAGGTCTGGTCACTACAGAGATGGTATCAGAGCACATGCTGACTGTAGGACACGACCACTAAGCTAAAAGACCTAGATCACTATTCACTCTCTTCTCTTCTGACTTCTCATCTTTTCTACTCTTTAGGATGGTGGATGCAAGGAACAAGTTCACGCAACCGGATGAAGATACACCCTTTGGACGTCACTTGAAGGAAGTCACTAGATACCTGAATATAGGAGTACCAAGCTTCACCGGAACCTACAACGCCACTTTACCTGAAGAAGAGCGCTGGATGATTCAAGTTCAAGTTCCAGGAAGGACGTTCATGCCAGTCACTGAGCCCATAGAGTTTTCTTTTGATGCACCAACTTGGAGTCTAGGAAAGAGCATGGCAGCTCACATCGCCATGGGACGCATTGGAGAAGTCTACCGCAAGGATCTCAAGGATACTATCTACCAGATTTGTGGGCGCCGAGATGAATACTGGGAGATGATCAGCACCAGAAAGGATAGATCAATTGCAGCTTTTATCCAGGAGCTAAACCAGCACATTCGACGACATGAGAACCAGATGTGCGCCGACATGATAGATCTGAAGAAGGCTAAGACTAGAATCAAGGAACTGGAGGAAGAACTCAAGGCTACACGTGAATATTATGAAGAGGAAATTGAAGTATTGATGGAGAAGAATGACGACCTGATCAAGAAGATTGGAATATTTATGGGAGGCCCTACGCCAGTAGAGGAAGACGAAGAACCCAAGGAGATTAGCCCGGAAGACTACATCATCATCGACGGCACCGACTGGGATCCAGATAGTAGCGATGATGACTATGTTGATGAAGCTGGAGCAGATATCATGGAGTCTGCAACCGAAGAATATTTCTAGTAGACCACCTCATCAGTAGTAGTAGTCCACCATGTAAATATAGTAGTCCGAGCACTTTTGCGATAGTGATCGATTGTATGCCCTTGTTTGATTGAATGAAGTGAATTGTTTGCTTTTGCCTCATGTGCATATGGGTAGTGTTTTCTCTTTAGACCCCCTCTATTCTTACATCTCATCTTTTCTAAACCCTCAGATGCCTCCGAGACGTGACCCCGGATTTGCCTTTCCACCGGAGCTCACCTAGTTGACCCAGCAGCAGAACACATTGATGCAGTTGCTAGTCCAGAATCAGAATCAGGGGAACAACAACAACAACCCACCACCACCACCACCTGTTGACCACTTAGCCCGTTTTCTTAGGCTGAACCCGCCGGTGTTTTCCAGTAGCACCGAGCCGATAGCAGCAGATGATTGGCTCCGCAAGACAGCTAGGGAATTGACCACAGCAGGATGCACAGATGCGGAGAAGGTGAAGTTTGCCGCACATCAGCTAGAAGGACCCGCAGCATCATGGTGGGAAAATTTCACAACCACTTTCCCAGTCGACACTGTCACATGGGACCAGTTTCAGCAGGCTTTTCATATTGCCCATGTTTCAGCAGGAGCTATGGCCATGAAGAAGCGTGAGTTTCGCAACTTACGCCAAGGAGGACGGACAGTTGGCCAGTATGTGGAGGACTTTAGTAAGTTAGCATGTTATGCACCAGATGACATCGCTATGGAGGCAGCTAAGCAGGAAAAGTTTCTGGAAGGACTGAATGATGAGTCGAGCATGTAGTTGATGGTAGCAACCTTCAACAACTACCAGGAGTTGGTAGATTGTGCTCTTATGATTGAAGGGAAGCAGCAGAAAATTGAGAATCGCAAGAGGAAGTATGGACAAGGAAAGTACAATTCAGGAGCTCAGCAGAAGCCACGTTTTACCCCTAGACTGGGAGGACATTTTCAGCATACCCATGGAGGAGGTAGCTCGCACAATCACAATGGCACCAAGAATGGTAATGGGAATGGAGGAAGCAACAGCCAAAATCGCACTAACCCCTCAACCCCAGCCAAGAAGGACCTGAGCCAAGTCACTTGCTTTAAGTGTCAGAAGACTGGACACTATGCCAATGAATGTCCTGAAGGACAAAATGGCAATGGAAGTTCTGGGAAGAAGCCGAACCCTTTCAATAGGGGACAGGTGAACCACGTTAGTGTGGAGGAGGTTGAAGCTCAGTCTGATGCAGTAATAGGTAAGTTTTTGGTTAAGTCATTTACTGCACTAGTTCTTTTTGATACTGGTGCATCGCATTCATACATCTCAAGGGGATTTGTGGATAAGTATAACCTATCAACCCAAGCCCTTAGGTCACCCATGTTAGTAACCTCGCCTGGAGCAGAGTATGTGGCTAGTCTATGGTGTGATCGGTTACCATTAAGGATTGGTAACTATGTTTTTCCCTCAGACCTAATAGTATTGGAATCCCAAGGATTGGATGTGATATTAGGCATGGATTGGTTATCAAAGTATGAAGGGAATATTGAATGTGCTAGTAAGTCAATTTTGCTTACCACCCCAGAAGGGAGAAGGATCAAGTATGTATCCCAACATGTGCCCAAGAGGACTCAAGTAAATTTCCTAACAGGAGTTGTGCAGGAGGAAGTACCAGTGGTAAGGGATTTCCCTGAAGTATTTCCAGAGGAGTTGCCAGGCATGCCACCGGATAGAGATATTGAGTTTTTGATTGAGCTATTGCCAGGCACAGGGCCAATATCAAAGAGACCATATAGGATGCCAACAAAGGATTTGGTGGAAATTAAGAAGCAGATTAAGGAGTTACTAGATAAGGGATATATTCGCCCAAGTTCTTCACCTTGGGGATCGCCAGTACTTCTAGTGGAGAAGAAGGATGGATCATTAAGGATGGTTGTTGATTATCGAGGATTGAATGAAGTAACAATCAAGAACAAGTACCCACTACCAATGATCAATGATCTGTTTGATCGATTGCAAGGAGCTAAGGTATTTTCCAAGATCGATCTGCGATCAGGATACCACCAGTTGAAGATTCGAGAATAGGATATACCTAAGATCGATTTTACCACCAGGTATGGGCTGTACGAGTATACCGTTATGTCATTTGGTCTGACTAACGCACCTGCCTATTTTATGAACATGATGAACAAAGTATTTATGGAGTTTTTGGATAAGTTCGTCGTGGTGTTCATTGATGATATCTTGGTTTATTCGAAGAATGAAGAGGAGCATAAGGAGCATTTGCGTTTGGTACTTGGAAAGCTCAGAGAACATCAATTATATGCCAAGTTTAGCAAATGTGAGTTTTGGTTGAAGGAAGTAGGATTCCTCGGACACGTTATATCTAGAGAAGGTATAGCAGTTGATCCCACTAAAGTTGATACCGTGACCAAGTGGGAAGCCCCAACAACAGTTGGAGAGATCCGGAGTTTTCTTGGACTCGTAGGATACTACCGGAGATTTATTGAGAATTTCTCAAAGATTACGAAGCCTATGACTGAGTTGTTGAAGAAGGACACCAAGTTCATATGGACGAAGGAATGTGAGGCTAGTTTCCAGGAATTGAAGAAACATTTGGTTACCTCACCAGTGTTGATTTTGCCAGACCAAACCAAAGATTATGAGGTGTATTGCGATGCTTCACGTCGAGGACTTGGAGCAGTGCTTATGCAAGAAGGGAGAGTTGTTTCATATGCCTCAAGACAACTGAAACCTCATGAGTTGAATTATGCCACGCATGATTTGGAGTTAGCAGCCGTAGTGCATGCTTTGAAAACATGGAGACATTTTCTAATTGGAAATCATTGTGAGGTGTACACGGATCATAAGAGTTTGAAATACATTTTCACACAGAAGGAGTTGAATCTCAGACAAAGGAGATGGTTGGAGCTCATCAAGGATTATGATATGAGATTGCATTACCATCCCAGAAAGGCTAATGTAGTAGCTGACGCATTAAGCCGTAAGAGCCATGTCAATACATTAATGACGGGAGAAATACCCAAGGAGTTAGCAGAAAATCTTCGTGAACTATGTTTGGAAATAGTTCCGAGAGGCTATGTGGCAGCATTGGAGATTCAGTCAACATTGATGGATAGAATCAGAGAAGCTCAAAGGACTGACAAGGAGATTGCCACTATAAAGGAGAAACTTAGCAAAGGAAAAGCTAAGGGATTTCGTGAGGATTAACACGATACCCTATGGTTTGAAGACCGCGTTTACGTGCCCAATGACCCGGAGATCAGGAAGTTGATATTGCAAGAGGCACACGATTCACCATATTCGATTCACCGAGGAAATACCAAGATGTATTTGGATTTGAATGAGATTTTCTGGTGGACCGGAATGAAGAAGGATATTGCGGAGTATGTAGCAATTTGTGATGTATGTCAGAGAGTAAAGGTAGAGCATCAGAAGCCAGCTGGATTGTTACAACCATTGCTGATACCTGAATCGAAGTGGGATAAATTAGGCATGGATTTTATCACGAGATTGCCCAGGACTCGTTTAGGCTATGACTCGATTTGGGTTGTAGTTGATCGATTGACAAAAGTAGCTCATTTCATCCCAGTAAAGACCACTTACACCAGTGCTAAGTTGGCAAAGATATACATGATCAGGATCGTATATTTGCATGGAGTTCCGAGGAGTATCGTATCAGCTAGAGGAACCCAATTTACCTCAAAGTTCTGGAAGCAGTTGCATGAAACTTTGGGTACCAGGCTAGAATTCAGTACAACTTTTCATCCACAGACACATGGACAGACCGAGAGAGTTAATCAGATTTTGGAGGATATGCTGAGAGCTTGTGCGCTAGATTACGGATCTAGTTGGGACGATAATTTGCCATATGCAGAGTTCTCTTATAACAACAGTTACCAAACCAGTTTAAAGATGGCCCCTTTTGAATCCTTGTACGGAAGGAGGTGCAGGACACCGTTGTCGTGGGACGAAGTTGGAGACCGCCAATTGTTTGCACCTGACTTGATTAAAGAGTCTGAACAGAAGGTAAAATTGATTCGCGATAGGCTCAAGATAGCCCAGTCCAGACAGATGAGTTATGCAGATTCTAAACGGAAGGAGACAGTTTACGAAGTCGGAGATAGAGCTTATCTTCGAGTATCTCCACTTTGGGGAACAAAGCGTTTTGGAGTTAAGGGAAAATTAGTGCCACGATTTGTAGGACCATATCGAGTTTTCGAGCGTATGGGAGAAGTGGCCTACAAGTTGGAATTGCCTGAAGGATTGTCAGGAGTTCATGATGTGTTCCATGTTTTTCAGTTGAAGAAGTGTCACGCGGAGATGGCTGACATACCTTTGAGAGACACAGTGCCATTGGAAACTATTTAGTTGGATAATGATTTGACCTACGAGGAGAAACCAGTTAAGATTCTCGAGTTTGCCAGCCGAGTTACTCGCAGCAAGGTTATCAAGTTTTGCAAGGTTCAGTGGAGCCACCACACGGAGGATGAAGCCACCTGGGAACGAGAGGAAGATTTGCTCAAGGACCACCCTCACCTATTTTCTAGCAAACCCGAATCTCGAGGGCGAGATTCATCTTAAGGGGGGTAGGTTTGTAACATCCCAAATTTCCAATTTGGAATGTTATACATTAGATCATCACTGCATATCATATTTTATTTTGCATTTTGGTTGATCCTAGAAATTCTACGCAACTCAAGGACCCATGGAGAGAGTTGGGGATTTCGTTATTTTCATATTTGAGTTTTCTCAAATTTTGAGAATAGGATCATTTGATTTTATTTATTTTATCATCAATTATTTCTATTACAAAAATATGAGAGAGGGAATAAAATGACTTTCCCAAAATAAAGAAATATTGAGGATCAAATAATAAAATCAAATAAGAATTTTTCGGAGTTTTTCGGTGTTTTATTTGAATTTAGGAAAAATGTGCGTTTTTCAAAATTGCATTTAGGTCCCAAATAAATGTTCACCTTGTGCGGCTTGATTTTAGAAGCCCGTGAAAATTTATTTTGGAATTTTGGGAGTCCGTTTAGTATTTATTTTTATTTTTCTTCTGCGTGTAATATTAAAAAAAATGCGCACCGACCTGGACACCGGCCCGGGAAGGCTTTATAAGCCGGGGGAGAGGCCCAACCGAGCCAGCGCCCCAGCCCCCGAAACCCTAAGCCGCCGCCGCCGCGCCGCCCCGCCCCGCCGCCGCCGACCCGCCGCCCGAGGTCCGCCGCTGCCTCATTTTCCGCGCCTTTTTTTATTTTTTCGAAAAACCGTTCGGTTTTTCCGTCGTTTTTTTTAGTTTTGGTTTTTTAAATAGATCGGTTTTTCCGGTTTATTTAAATAGTGAGCGTTCGCCCGTTCGTTCGTTCTAGCGAGCGTTCATTGTTTTTCTTTTTCTCGGATTAAATCCGCAATTTTTCTGATCGCGATTCCTGATCCGATTTTCGTTTTAGTTTAGCTTTTCGCCCGTTTATCGGAATCAGGCGATTCAAGCGCCTAGAGTTTCGTCTCGAAACCCTCTATCCGTTTAACCAACTTAAACAAGTTTTTGCTACTGTAAAATTTGCCCTAGATCCAGATTAGTAGAACGAAGTTGTTTTCTTTCGCCGTTTGACTTTCGTTGCTTCGTTCGATTTGATTCTTTTTGCAAACCGGAGTTCTTAAGTTGAACCTTCTGGTTAGATCTCTTATTTGAGTTTTACCCGTGCATTAGATGTGTACTTATTGTATGCTTGTTTGTTTGTCTGCGATAGAATACCTGGAGTGCGCCGCTTGTTACTTCGAATCTCTAGGTTTCGCGGATCATCAGCAAGGCAAGTAACACTTTGATCATACCTTCCCTACTACCCAGTTTTATTGCATTAGATAAATCCTCACACATTGCATGGTTAGGATCTAATTAAATTGTGGGATGGGAAGTAGATGAGGTAGTACCTATTACCTGTTTATTATCAAACCTTTGGGAGTTACTTCTACGTTTGCTTATTATGCCATGCTATGCTAGTAGACGTGGATTGGGTGAGTGATATCCTTGACAGATGTGAGTTTTGTTAATTAATGGTTTATCTAAGGTGGCAACTTAAATACACATCTGGGTGGATTGAGGCACCTGGGTATTCCAGGACTTGCCTGTTTTCTTTTGGATCGCCACCCAGGCTCAAAGGGATCATGAGGCTATTGATACTAGAAACTTCCGTGTGCAGCCACATGCTATTATGGGCTCTAGCATAGTTGACTAAGTTGTGCGAACTCTTATAGTGGTAGACTAGCAGATGTAGGGGATGTAGGTGGTACGATCTACCCGATCGTAAGGTGCTAGCGCTTCTGAAAGACTATGTCTCGGTCATCCGTCTTCTCAAACACTATGTAGTGCGAGAAACCAAACGGAGGCGATCGAGTCTTGTGGGGAAAAGTGCGCAAACCTCTGCAGAGTGTAATAAACTAATCATGGTTAGCCGTGTCCCCGGTTATGGACATCTTGAGTATCTAGTACGTGGATTATCATGTGAATCTCAACATGTTAATCTAAATTAATTTTATTGGGTTATGTTTAATGATGATGTTTAAGTGGGATTGAGAATGCTGTCAACCATTCTCAATGTTTAACAACTACCATGATAGTTAAATAAAATTTATTCCTTTGAAGTAGGGAAAAATTGGCTTTACGCAAAACTGTAACCATAGAGCTTTTCCACCAGCCAAATATGCATATAGTATAGCTGTTTCATTCCATTACTCTCTATGTGTTACATTGCCAGCATATTCCATGTGCTGACCCGTTTTGGGCTGCAACGTTAATGTTGCAGACTTTTCAGACGACGAGTAAGGAGTTTTTAGGTCATTGTTCTATACTGAGTGATGCCGTTGGAGTTGATGGACTCACTTATCTTCTAAGCTTTCCGCTGTTATCGTTGTTAGATGGCCTTAAGCCATATTTATTGTATTAAGTTCTCTTTTGAGACACTCGATGTAATAAGTGTGTGATTGCTACTCTGCTATAAATCCTCCGAGTACTGTGTGGTGTCAGCATTACTGATCCAGGGATGACACCGGAGCATAGAGATCAGACTGTTTGAGGTCTGCTCGCTACAGCCGGCCTCGCCCTCGCCCCCTCCCCCTTCCTCTCATGTCCGGCTCCACCGCCAGGGGCTCTTGGGAAGGAGGGACACGTTGTTGAGCAAAGACCCTCGCCGCCCCCTCTCGCCATGGCAGATGAAAGAGCGGAGCCGAGGTGGAGGGAGAGGGATGATGAAAGGTTGTGGGGTGCCATCCCCTCCCCCTTCTTATAAAGGGGCGGGGTCGCGAGTCAGCCTCCCCACTCAGCCAATCCGACCATCGGGAGCGCAGAGAATCGAGGTCGGCCCGTTGCCCCAATCAGTAGCGGCCCGTTTCCCCGCCTCGTCATTCAAGGACCGCACCCACCGCCTACCATCTTCAGGGCTCAGGGGACACGTGGCGGGCGAGCATAAATTGAGGGGACGGATGAGAATGCCGTTCTCCGCCCCGTGGTCGTGGGGCGCGGGCGCCTTGAAGACCACGACCCGAGCCTACTCAGTAAATGAGCCGCGCCTCTATGTTTTCCCCTTTTTATGGGGAAGGCGCGAGCCACCTATTTACCACGATGTGACGCATGCGTGCGGAAACTGCCCCATGCATGACCCCCACGTCACGCATGACCCCCCATGTCACGCGTTCAACGCGGGTCGTGGGGAAGCGCAGCAGACGGAGAAGTTACTGCAGTAAAAATCCGTCCCACCTTCCCGCGCACCATTCTGGGCCTAGCACAACAACGCGTCGCGCTTATGTGTGGCCCAGGCCCGGGGGCTGCTGTGGGTGTACAAAAGTAGGGGCTCTCCTTTTGTACCCCTTTACTTGTGCACGGGCAGTCAGAGCCACGCCCACGGCCACACTAAGTAGGGAAGAGGAGGGAAGCCCAAACACAAGATGACCAAAGCAACACCAAGACCAGAGGTGCAAAGAGAGCAAGAGTGCGAGGTGGACTCCCCGGCAAGACCCTTGCCGGGGTGGCTTCCGCAGCCTCGGCAAGATCCTTGTCGGGGCAACTTGCCTGACGCCAGCAGAGTGCGCCACCCTTGAGCCCAAGGGGTTCCAACACCATCAACCACATTGGAACCAAGCCTTGGGAGGCACCTTCGTGGTGGCATGCAGATCTTTGTAGAAATCATAAATACACAAGATCAGATGAGAACCAGAACACGACGATCCTTGGCGAGATCCTTGCCAAGGAAGTCCACGAGACCCCCGGCAAGATCCTTGCCAAGGACGACCGCGGTGCCACGGCAAGACCCTTGCCGCCCCCCGGCAAGGCCCTTGCCGAAGACACCTGCGGGGTCGTAGCCAGGCTCACGCCTGCCAAGACTCCACCGCCACTCCCACGCAGCTACTAGCTCAACCAGCTAAGCAGGCATCATGAAAGCTCCACCACCGCGCCAGTCCAGTAGCCAGCCAACATGGCGCTACAACACCTCGTCATCTTGGATGCGCGTCGGAGCCAGGCGAGGTGACGACGGCTGGGATGAGCTTCTTTGCTGTCCCCAATAAAGCAAGAGGGGCACATCGGCAGTGCATTAAATGCGTTTGTCCGACGATGCCAGGGGATAGACTCGGCCCCTATACACCTTTCCACCTCCTGTGTGCCATTGTGGCGACCCCTTTTGTCTATAAAAGGATGCCCGAGGCATACTGGAGAGGGATTCATATTTTTTGGACTAGACAGACACTACGGCTAGTTCAAGAACACAAGAACACTCAAATATACATCAAAGCAGGAATAGGGTTTTACGCGTTTCCGCGGCCCGAATCTGGGTAAACGATTTGCGTGCTGACCTCCAGACCCACTCTTTGCACAACCCCACGCCCACCAACCATAGAAGGGATCCCAGTGACCCGATAGGTGTTGTTTCCCACCGACACTCGCGCGAAAAAGGGTCACTCCAAAGTTCTTGTATAGCGGAGAACATAAGAGGAAATTGTTGTAGGGTTCGAAACCACCTCAAAGTTATGTTTCCCGATCAATCTATTAAGACATCCCTCTAAGTGTCACAAGGAGCCCCAGAGTTCGTACTAAAATAACACCATATAATATGCATCAACCAACTCTAATGTCACCTAGATACTCCAATGTCACCACAAGTATCTGTGAGTTGATTATTCGATATGCATCAAACAACTTCAAATTCATAATATTCAATCCAACACAAAGAACTTCAAAGAGTGCCACAAGGTTTCTATCGGAGAAAGAAGGACAAGAACGTGCTTCAACCCCTATGCATAGATTACCTCAATGTCATGATAATCCGGAAGTTGAATACCCAAACATATATCAAGTGAATCAATCGAACACCCCATTGTCACCACGGGCATCCACATGAAGACATACATCAAGTGTTCTCATATCCAAAAAGTATTCAATCCGATAATAGTGAAACCTTAAAGGTAAAAACTCAATTCATCACAACAATCTAGAGAGGGAGAAACACCATATGATCCATCTATATTAACAAAGCTCGCGGTACATCGATCGTTCGAAATAAGAGCACGAGAGAGAGAGAGAGAGAGAGAGAGAGAGAGAGAGAGATCAAACACATAGCTACTGGTACATACCCTCGGCCTTGAGGGTGAACTACTCCCTCCTCATCAGGTGGCCGCGAGGATGAAGAAGATGGCCTCCGATGGCGATTTTCCCCTCCGACAGGGTGCCAGAATAGGGCTATAGATGGGATCGCTTCGGTACAGAGGCTTGCAGTGGTGGAGTGGAAGTTCTAGGTCATGTTCTGGGTTTTTTGGATTTATAGGAATATTTTGCATTGGTTTCACATCAAGGGGGCCCATGATCAGAGACAAGCTCGGTAGGCCTCCCTACCCCTAGGCCGCGCCTACGAGGCTTGTCACGTCCTGATACGTCTCCAACGTATCTATAATTTATGAAGTATTCATGTCATATTTACAACAATTTTATATGGTTTTGGTATGATTTGAGTGGAACTAACCTGGACTAACATTGTTTCCTGCAGAACTACCGTGGTGTCATTTTTTGTGCAGAAATAAAAGTTCTTGGAACTGGACGAAAGTTCTAGAGATTTTTTATGGAACAATGAAGAATATTGGAGCAAGGAACCACTGTAGGGGCCCCCTGCTGCCCACTAGGCACCAGGGCGCGCTACCCCCCTCTGGCGCGCCCTAGTGGGTAGTGGGCACCTCGTGGCCCATCTGAACATGAGACCGACGGCAAAAAATCCTATAATTATATAAACCTCCAAAAATAACCCTAGATCAGAAGTTCCGGTGCCGCAAGCCTTTGTTGCCACGAAAACCCAATCTGTACCCTCTTCTGGCACTCTGTTAGAGGGGGAAATCATCACCAGAGGCCATCTTCATCATCCCAGTGGCCACCATGATGATGAGGGAGTAGTCCACCCTCGGGACTGAGGGTTTGTGATACATCTCCAACGTATCTATAATTTTTTATTGTTCCATGCTATTATACTATCTGTTTTGGATGTTTAATGAGCTTTAATATGCTCTTTTATATTATTTTTGGGACTAACCTATTAACCGGAGGCCCAGTGTCAGTTGCTGTTTTTTTTCCTATTTCAGTGTTTCGCGGAAAAGGAATATCAAACGGAATCCAAATGAAACGAAACCTTCGCGAGGATCTTTTTTGGAACAAACGCAATCCATGAGACTTGGAGTGGACGTCAAGGAAGCAACGAGGCGGTCACAAGGTAGGGAGTCGCGCCCAAGGGGTAGGTGCGCCCCCACCCTCGTGGGGCCCACGGAGCTCCACTGACCTACTTGTTTCACCTATATATACTCTTATACCCTAAAAACATCAAGGGGAGCCACGAAACCACTTTTCCACCGCTGCAACCTTCTGTACCCGTGAGATCCCATCTGGGGACCTTTTCCGGCGATCTGCCGGAGGGGGATTCGATCACGGAGGGCTTTTACATCAACACCATAGCCTCTCCGATGATGTGTGAGTAGTTTACCACAGACCTTCGGGTCCATAGTTATTAGCTAGATGGCTTCTTCTCTCTATTTGGTTCTCAATACAAAGTTCTCCTCGATGTTCTTGGAGATCTATTTGATGTAATTCTTTTTGCGGTGTGTTTGCCGAGATCCGATGAATTCTGGGTTTATGATCATGATTATCTATGAACAGTTTTTGATTCTTCTCTAAATTCTTATATGCATGATTTGATATCTTTGCATGTCTCTTCAAATTATCGGTTTAGTTTCACTATTAGGGAAAAGCCTAGCAGCAGCGCAGGTTCTAGGTATATCAGTAGCGCGGGGACCAGCCCTAGTAATAAGGCGCTACAGCTAACCCGTAGCAGCAGCGTGTGCACGCCCGCGCTACTACTATACAAGTGTAGCAGCAGCATGCTGCGTGGAAGCTCACTACTGCAAATAGCTCTAGCGCGCTTTGGCTGGACGCGCTACTGCTGTTGTCACGCTGCTGCTAACTTTTCTCCACTCGCTACTGCTAAATTTAGTAGTTTTTGAATATTTTTTCCGCATATTTGTTTTGTATTTGAATAGGCTTTATACAAGAATCTTTAGCAGCTACAAATCTCATCATGATACACGTACAAATGGCTGCGAGACCAGAAATGTAATCATAGAATATACATACAAATAGTCTCATCATAATCATCTCGAAAATAGAGATACATGCAAGTCTCGAATATTTATAACTACAACGTCATCCATCTAAACAATGGTATACGCGAGAAGAGCTATCACTATGAGTGAGAGCGGAACTATGCAGTACATGAGGCGGCCGTTACGAGTCCTGTCTCGCGCTAGCGTGAACCTCAAGTAACTAGCTTTGGCTTCTTGTCTGGTTTTGAAGCCTTTATGGCTAGCGCCCGAGACCCCATTCACTTGCGCCTGACACTCAGGCCACTCGTTGTACACCCCCGGAACCTTCCCTTTGTGCATGACATAGCACTGCCATCTCGCCATCAAGAAACTAGGTACCTGTTAGAGATGCAACTTCATCAAGAGGATGCACAATCATATGCAACAAAATATACTAGAGCAACATGAAAAAGAAAGGGTTAGCAACTAGATGCAACATACAATACGCAAACTAATTAACTAGAGGTACGTAGGTCATCGTACCCAAACTAACAAAGTAGCGTTACGCAAGTTCGGCAGGGACCGTGGATATCACAAAGTTTCATCGCTACAAAAAGTATACAAGTTCAACTGACACATATCATCATCATTAGCATCGTAAATCACTAGAAGTTCCATCCTTCCATATCATCGAGGATGGACCCTGGCTTCTTGAACGGTGTGAGGTCCTGACGTTGCATGCCTATGCGAGTTCGGACATTAGCTCGCGATATAGGGCTGTGGTGGAACATCCCCTTCTCATCGACGACTTCTTTCATGATGATCGTTGCAATGTCCCTTTGGATGCGAAAAAAGTCATCTCTAAGTTTATAGTCCGCTTATCCATGAGATTCTACCCACTTGCGGATATGATCATCGTTTCTGGTTGTCATACAAAGCTTTTGGTGATCTGTGTTGAACTCAATCATGAGATGGAGGATGTAGAATCCATCTTTCTTGCTTGGTTTTGGGACATGGATGTAGCAGAAGTTAGTTTTACGCGCGAAACCCATCTTCTTGTTCTTTTGTTTCCTAATCTGCATGTGGCCACCTCTAATGTTGAAGCCATGGAGAGCATCATCTAGAATATTCATTATGTGGGTGTAGTCCTTCTTCTCGTAGTCCCTGGAAGGGTCGAAATACACGATGTGGGAGACTCACGGGTAAAGAACGATAAGGACGGCGCGCCCGTTGCCGGGGGAAAAGACACCTCAAATTATTCTCCATATGAGCGAGAAGGAATGATTGAAATGTACGAAAGGGTTGTCCGGAACTGACTTACTTTGGATGATAAGGCAGGAGGACAATTTCCTGGTCCTTATTCTGTACCATGAAGTTTTGGAGGTAGTCCCTAGCAGTTTCACACTCAAAGTCGTCGAGACTCAAGAAAGACTCATGCATGTAGTACGGATCCGCCACACAGATTTGCGAGACTTCTTCTGTCTTCATGATGGAGCTCATATGTAGCACAAAAGGCGGATGATTGTAAAATCGAGCCACCTTGTCAGAAACATGTCAAAGATATGGTCAAACCGCAGAAAGAACACCTCCGCAGGCCGTGTGTCGACATAGCACTTCCCCTCAGGCACACGAGCCACATATGTCGGATATCCTGGATCCTTTGAGGCTAGTAGGCTTTTCTCAGTCGACAGCACATGGTCGTGCAGTCTCCTGAGATCCCCTGCTAATGCCTCCAACGGTTTCGGTGGTAGCATCAGCTCGCCCCTGATATGGAACATGGCCGCACCTTTCATGGGTACACGCTCTTCAAAATCCATCGTCTGGCTACTATGTGCTCTGGCTTGTTTGGAGGCAGCTATCTTCCCCAATCTCTTCCTGTCCTTTTTCTTGGGCACACCTTCCAGACCCTTCCTTAACCCCTGCCCCAGTTGAGGGAGTCCTGGATTAGGGGGTCCCCGGATAGCCGGACTGTTGGACTATGAAGATACAAGATTGAAGGCTTCGTCCCATGTCCGGATGGGACTCTCCTTGGCGTGGAAGGCAAGCTTGGCGATACAGATGTGTAGATCTCCTCCCTTGTAACCGAATCTGTGTAACCCTAGCCCCCTCCGGTGTCTATATAAACCGGAGGGTTTAGTCCGTAGGACAACAACAATCACACCATAGGCTACCTTCTAGGGTTTAGCCTCTTCGATCTCGTGGTAGATCAACTCTTGTAATACTCATATCATCAAGATCAATCAAGCAGGACGTAGGGTATTACCTCCATCAAGAGGGCCCGAACCTGGGTAAAACATCGTGTCCCCTGCCTCCTGTAATCATCCGCCTTAGACGCATAGTTCGGGACCCCTACCCGAGATCCACCGGTTTTGACACCGACATTGGTGCTTTCATTGAGAGTTCCACTGTGTCGTCATCATAAGGAAGGATGGCTCATCTCGTTGTCAAGAACAACATCACCTCTGGGGGAGCCCTGGTTGTAGGCCAAACTCTCCGACTAGGCGGCTTCATCATGACCGCCCGCTCGGCTGCTGCGTCGATGATGACTTCTCGGGTCATCGAAATAGCCTCCACATCGGCTCGAAATTCACCGGGCAGATGGGTCCAATGGAGCTCTCCTCTTTGAACGAGCTCTTGGATCGCATCGCCGCTCTGGGAGTCGCTACGGACTACAATTGGATTGGGCTTAAACCCAACCAAAGGGAGATTATCTCTCCGCCGGTCACCCATCAGATAGCGGTGGTAGAGGAGCAATGCGGCGATTCTTCCTCTATCCCGTGGACGAACTATGTCCAGATTCCCTAGCTCTCCGTGCCGGATACCCATCCACGGGAGGACATCGCCCTAAACTTGAACCTAGAATCAGGTTGCATGCCGAATCTGTGGGGCAACTTCCCGGAGCCCGAACTTCCAAGATCGGAAACTCCTCCGCCCCTGGGTCTCAGATTGGATCAAGGTCTGGACTTAAATCCACCCACCCACCCAGATATAAACGATCTTTCCCACATTAGGTAAGAGCCCCAAGAGACAGTACATCACTATTGGGCCAGATTCCTCCTTGTAATGAACAAGGTCAAGGACTGTCGCGAGGAAGACGCAATTTCATTCTTCTGCAGCAATTGCACGGACAAGGGAATCCTCAACGCCATAAGTCGCCGTGACATTGCACACTTTGCTGACTTGGCGGCCATAGTATGGAAGTACTGTGCGATGGAAAGCGCCTGGAAAACCCAAACAAAATTTTGGGATAATCCGGCTCTGACAAAACTCCCAGTCCGAACTAAAAGGGTGCACTCTCATAAGTCACCCGACTCAATTACAAAGAAGCAAAAGCCCACTACAGAAGCAAAAGCCCACTACAGGGCGTGGAACCATATTGGAGGGATGGCTTAACAGAGTGTGGGGATTTGGGGGAAAAGAGGCGTGATGAAGGGAGAGGAGTGGGGATTTGGGGGGTTAAGTGGGCATAGCAGTAGCGCGTTTAACGCGCTATAGCTACTTCAGGTAGCTATAGCGCTTTCATGTAGAAACCGCTACTGCTATCTTGACTAGTTGTAGCTCTTGTCACACAAAAGCGTTGCTGCTATAACCAGTACCTATATATAGCAGTTTTCCTGTTTGTTTCCTTCTATTTTCTTTTCCTTTATTTTCTCTCACTTTTCTTTTCTTGTTTTCCGAGAGCTGTGAACGAAGGGAAGGCGATATATATTGCATCATTTGACGGTTAAATATGTATACAAAATAGGAACATATATATTACATCATTTGACCGATAACATACGGTTCCTCAGCGTTGACGTTTTCGTTTTTGAGTCAGCTTCTTTCCCTTCTTGTTCGTTGAAGAATGATTGAGCCCCTCATTGTGACTTTGCCTTTTCCATGGAGTACAATTTTTCTTAGGTAATGTAGTACTGATTCTTCTTTTGATGTATACTTCATCATCATCGTCATCTTCCCTCATTGGATTGCCGTACTGATCGTAGTCTTCCTCGTTGGTGACTCCATCCATTCCAATGATGTTCCTTTTACCTCTCCTCACAAGAACACGGTTGGGATTGCGCGGGTCGGTTATGAAGAAGCATTGTGTCACGTGCTTAGCGTGTACACATGGCTCGTTTTTTGCGATAGCGTTCACGATAGTGCTCTTGGCATCGGGTAAAGTCATGGTAGTGAAATTCCGGTTTTCTCTTTCGACATTCTTAGCCCATCTAACACGGAACATCGTCGTGTTGTGCAGTCCAGAGTAGTCAAGCTCCCAGATCTCCTCGGCCCTTCCGTAAAATCTTTCAGTTGCACCGTTGTCACTGCCGGTCATGCATTCCATCGTCACCCCTGAGTTCTGATCATCACTGTCCATATCTTTGGCCTCTTTGTAGAACATGTATCCGTTGATATCATATGCCTGATAGGTTACGAGGTTGGACGAGGGGCCATGTGCTAAGGCGTATATGAGCAATCCGTCCTTAGAGCCCTCCTACGGGGGATTAACAATAATATGCTCTTTGAATCAATGCAGGAAAGTGGAGTTGTGCTCTCTAGTAACTTTGGCGTCCGTCCTGCATACCCCCCGGTCACGATACTTCTTTGCGATAACTTTTTTGTGCAGTGCCATGAAAGGATCTACCTCGTCTAGGTGTTGTAGCACTACCAAGTTTGCTCTGTCAAAGTCGCTACGTCGATCTGAGTATGCCACGTGTAGTTCCCTGCGACCATTGGAGTGACCTTCTCCTTCGAGCCTCCCATCGTGGTTGTTAACGGGCAAACCAACACTAACACCAGGCGGCTGGTCTACGCCATATGGAAAATTCTCGCAGAAAGAGATGCACTCTTGTGTCAGATAGCCCTGGGCGATGCTTCCATCCAGACAGGACATGTTACGAACGAATCCATTGATGATCCCATTCATCCTCTCAAACGGCATCATGTTGTGCAGAAATGACGGCCCCAGGTCTATTATGCCATCCACAATATGGACATACAGATGCACCATCATGTCAAAGAACGTGGGTGGGAAGTACATCTCAAGCTCATTCAGTGTCACAACGATCTCTTCCTGTAGCCTTCGGAGCTTCTTCACACAGATCGACTTTTGAGAGATGACGTCGAAAAAGTTGCAGAGACCAATAAGCGTGTCATGGGCATGCTTGTCCATTATCCCTCTAAGGGCAACAGGTAGTATCTGCGTCATCATCACATGAAAGTCATGGGACTTCATCCCGCTGAACCTTTTCTTGTCCGTGTCTAGATATCTACTTATCTTGCCACAGTAACCGGAACTAACTTTGACTCTGGTAAGGCACTTAAAGAATTGATCGATCTTAGCCTGACTTAAGGTGAAGCAAGAAGGGGGCAATAATCCTCTTTCTTTATTTTCTTGCCCTTCTTCTCCCGCGCCTCTGTCTCCATCTCTTTCTGGTCTGACTTTTTACGGGGCGGCATGTGAAGATCTTCCCTGATATTCAAATCTTACAAGTCTTTTCTTGCCTTCAGCCCATCCTTGGTCTTATCCGGCATGTTCATCAGTGTCGCGAGCAAGATCTCAAGGACATTCTTACATATATGCATTTGATCAAGGCAATGAGGTGTATCGAGTTTGTGCCGGTACTCCAAGTCCTAGAACACAGACCCCGTCTTCCATACCTTCAGCAGCGACTCCAGCGCCTTTTTCATCGTCTTTCCTGGCGCGGGGCACTCCTTCCAGTTTTTGAACAGCTCATCGATTTTGGTGCCGCTCTGCTTATGTGGAGGTCCTCGATGCTCAACGTGACCATTGAATAGATCTCCACGGTTTCTCCACGGGTCGTCCTGTTCGAGCCATCTTTGATGCCCCATGTACACGATTTTCCCAGACCCGACACCTTTCCTTGACGTTAGCTGCTGAGATGTCGTATCATCCATGCACCTCGTGCATCCGCAATATCCATGACACACCTGGCCTGTGACATATCCGTAACCGAGATAGTCGTGCACCGTCGTGATCAGCGCGGCTCTCATGTAGAAATGCTCGCCTTTGCTGGCGTCCCATGTCTTGGCTGGTGTTTTCCATAACGTGTCTAACTCCTGTTGAAGTAGCCCCGGATACAAATTAATATTATTTCCTGGTTGTTTGGGCCCTTGAATAAGCATGCTCATGTGAATGTACTTCGACTTCATGCACAACCAGGGGGGAGGTTGTACATCCATACAAACACGGGCCATCTGCTATGGTTGGTGTTCTAGTTGCCAAACGGATTCATGCCATCGGTACACGCACCGAGCACGATGTTCCTTGCATCACATTCGAAATACCGATAGAAGCTGTTCAACGCTCTCCATTGGCTTCCATCCTTGACATGTCTTAGCTTCAGATCATCTCCATCGTCGAGCTTCTTCCTCTGCGCGTGCCAGCGCATTAGCTTTGCTTCCTTCGGATCTACGAAATACCGCTGGTGACGGGGAGTGATCGGTAAGTACCATACAAATTTCTGCAGACATTTCTTCCCGGCCTTCTTGTATTGAGAAGCATTGCACACCGGACAACTTGTTTTTTCCGCGTGCTCCTTCCGACAAATTATGCAATCGTTGATGCATGCATGGTATCTAACGTGCGGCAGATCAAGAGGGCACACGATCTTCTTGGCCTCATCAACACTAGTAGGACATAGATTCCCCACAGGAAGAACATCCTTTAGGTACTTGAGATGCTCATCGAGGCTAATGTCGGTCCATTTGTTTTTAGCCTTCGTCTTCAGGAGTTGGAGCGTGAAACTCAAGCGGGTCACCTCAAGATTGCAACCATCATACAATGGGGTGTTCGAGTCTACCACCAGTTACTCCAGCTTAGACTCCTCTCTAGAAGCAGGTCTCTCAGTACTCGTCTCCTTGCGAAGAAGTGCTTGAACATGAGGGTCTCGCATGATTGAACTTAGTACCGATGAACTCTGCTGCGTGGAGTCCATGTTCTCTTCGCCGCCATGTCCGGCCCCTTCTCCTCCGCCATGTCCGGCCCCTTCTCCGCCGCCATGTCTGGCCTATTCCCTGCCACCATTATCGATCATCTCTTCGTCTTGCCCCGTGTCGTCATTGCCTGCCCCGTCGGCGTCCTCAACATCGTCATCCTCATCTTCAATTATCCATCGAGTATAGCCATCCATGAAACTAGTCATGAGCAGGTGCGCTTCGACACGACCATCGTCATAGGGGTCGAGCCAAACTATTCCTTTGCATTTTCGACACAGACATAAAACCTCTGTCCGGTTATTTTCTTTCATGTCCTGCACCGCCGACCGCAACCACCTGTCCACCATCGTTCCACTGACCATCATGAACGTCTGCACAGTAATAATAAACAAATTGATTATAAAAATGTGTGCATGCATCAAAGTCATACAAAAATTCGGCATGACCTTCCCTAAAAATAGGACATATAGATCTAGAGTTTGCCCGAAATTCGCCGGAACGAAAATAAATCGACATCTCAGCAAAACATAGGAAACTCAAAAGCACAATTTGGTGTCAACTCATGCCACACACACAATTTCCATCATATTGCCCAATTATCATATCACACACACATACACTATTTCCATTTTGCAAAAGCATGAAATTTTAATCATCTCTATCTCGAGATCGAGCACACAATGCTCTTCTTGACAAAGATATATCTAGTTAGGGGGCAAATAGGTCACTTAACTAAATGCTACATCTACCTAGCAAGCTAATTTGGGAGGAGACAACTTCAACTAGTGGAGGGGGAAGGAAAAAGAGAAAGGAGATGCATTAATGGAGGTGGTGTGTAGTTAGCTAGGAGTAATGAAGAGAGAGAAATGTTGGTAGAAGAGGGAGAGTAATGGGGGGAGAAGTATTGAGGAAGAAGAAGAGTGAGAGAGGGAGGATGGGAGGTAGGGGAAAGGGAGGATGGGGGAGGGGAGGATGGGTGGGTGGAAAAAGGTGGTGGGGCCCTGCAACTTAGCAGTAGCGCGGGAGCGAAAACACGCTACTAATAATAGCATAGCAGTAGCGCGTGTTTCTCGCACGCGCTACTGCTAAACGGGGCCAACCGTGTGGACAATTTCAAAATTAGTAGCAGCGACCTGAGCAAAAAGTGTGCTACTACTATTTCCGTAGCATTAGCGCGCCCCGCGACACCGCGCTGCTGCTAAACTTAGGGTGTTTGTTACTATAGGTGGATTTTTGTAGCAGCGCAGTTTAGCCCTCAAGCGCTACTGCTAAATTCACATCTATAGCGTGTTTTCGTTGACCGCGCTACTGCTAATTAGCAGTAGCACTTCTTTTTGTTCCGCGCTGCTGCTAATATTCTGTGTATAAGGTTTTCCCTAGTAGTGTTTGGCCTACTAGATTGATCTTTCTTGCAATGGGAGAAGTGCTTAGCTTTGGGTTCAATCTTGCGGTGTCCTTTCTCAGTGACAGTAGGGGCAGGAAGGCACGTATTGTATTGTTGCCTTCGAGGATAAAAATATGGGGTTTATATCATATTGCTTGAGTTTATCCCTCTACATCATGTCATCTTGCCTAATGCGTTACTCTGTTCTTATGAACTTAATACTCTAGATGCATGCTGGATAGCGGTCGATGTGTGGAGTAATAGTAGTAGATGCAGAATCGTTTCGGTCTACTTGACACAGACGTGATGCCTATGTTCGTGATCATGCCTAGTTATTCTCATAACTATGCGATTTTCTATCAATTGCTCGGCAGTAATTTGTTCACCCACTGTAATATATGCTATCATGAGAGAAGGCACTAGTGAAACCTATGGCCCCCGGGTCTACTTTACATCATATAAGTTTCCGATCTATAATTCTAGTTAACTATTTATTTTGCAATCTTTACTTTTCAATCTATACTACAAAAATACCAAAAATATTTATCTTATTATCTTTATCAGATCTCACCTTTGCAAGTGGCAATGAAGGGATTGACAACCCCTTTATCGTGTTGGTTGCGAGGTTCTTGATTGTTTGTACAGGTAGTAGGCGATTTGCGTGAAGTCTCCTACTGGATTGATAACTTTGTTCTCAAAAACTAAGGAAAATACTTACACTACTTTGCTGCATCACCCTTTCCTCTTCAAGGGAAAACCAACGCATGCTCAAGAGGTAGCAGTTTGTACTAGTAGCTATGTGTTTGATCTCTCTTGCTCTCGTGTTCTTGATTTGCCATGATCTTGATGTATCGCGAGCTTTGTTAATATAGTTGGATCATATCGTGTTTTCCCCTCTCTATCTTGTTGTGATGAATTGAGTTCTACGTTTGAGATTTCACTTTTATCGGATTGAATACTTTGTTAGATTTGAGATCAGTTGATGTATCTCTTGGCACTGAACTCACGGATTCCCGAGGTGACATTGGGGAAATATAAGCATAGGGTTTGATTCACATTTTCATCCTTGTTTCTCCGGTAGAAATCTTGGGGAACTCATTGAAGTTCTTTTTGTTGGATTGAGTATTATGAATCTGAAATTGTTTGATGCATATTGTATAATCAATTCACGGATACTCGTGGTGACATTGGAGTATATAGGTGACATTAGAGTATCTAGGTGGCATTAGAGTTAGTTGATGTGTATCATATGGTGTTATTTTAGTACAAACTCTTGGGCTATTTGTGACACTTATAGGAATAGCTCTATAGATTGACCGGAAATGATAACTTTGAGGTGGTTTCATACGCTACAAACAATTTCTTCTTATGTTCTATGCTAGATAAGAACTTTGGAGTGATTCTTCATCACACGTTGAGGGATGGTTATATGATCCAATTATATTAGCATTGTTGAGAGATTGCACTAGTGAAAGTATGAACCCTTGGCCTCATTGTCAAGCATTGCAATACCATTTGTGCTCGCTATTGTTACTTGCTACCTTGCCATTTTTTATTGTTACTATTACAAAAATCAATATCTACTATCATTACTGCACTTGTATGACCATCTCTTCGCCGAACTAGTGCACCTATACAATTTACCATTGTATTTGGTGTGTTGGGAACATAAGAGATTTCTTGTATTAGGTTGCAGGGTTGTTTGATAGAGACCATCTTCATCCTACACCTCCCACGGATTGATAAACCTTAGGTCATCCACTTGAGGGAAAATTTCTACTGTCCTACAAAACTCTGCGCTTGGAGGCCCAACACGAGTCTACAAGAAGAAGCTTGCATAGTATACATCACACCCTCATGGCTCTTCTGGTCCTTACACGAAGCTTCAGGGTCTCTTTTGGTCCATATAAATCACCATAAATTTTCAGCCCATTCCGAGAACTTCTATTTCTGCACAAAAAACAACACCGCAGTAGTTCTGCTGAAAACAACGTCAGTACAGGTTAGTTCCATTAAAATCATAGCAAAACCATATAAAATTATTGTAAACATGGCATGAATACTTCATAAATTATAGATATGTTTGAGACGTATCAGCATCCCCAAGCTTAATTCCTGCTCGTCCTCGAGTAGGTAAATGATAAAAGAAATAATTTATGAAGTGTGAAAGCTAGCATAGTGCATAAATTTGATCAATGATAATTTCAATCACCTTTTCTAGCATCTTGATATGCACAGTTTGTATCATGATTTCCTACTGTTATTTATAAGGTTTTTATGCATAATAATGCTTTGTAGAGTAATTCTAATGCCTTTTATCTCATAGTATACAAGGTTTGCACAAAGAGGGAGAATGCCGGCAGTTGGAATTCTGGACCTGAAAAAGCTATGTCAAAGTTACCTATTCTGCACATCTCCAAATGACCGGAAATTTACGGACAATTGTTTTGGAATATATGAAAAATATTGGAGCAAATAACTAATAGAGGGGGTCCACCAGGTGGGCACAACCCACCTGGGCGCGCTAGGGAGCCCTGGCGCGCCTTGGTGGGTTGTGCCCTCCTCGGCCCACCTCAGGTCCCCCTCTTCAGGTATATAAGTCATTTTGACCTAGAAAAAAAAGATAAGGAGAGGACTTTCGGGACGAAGCGCCACCGTCTCGAGGCGGAACTTGGGCAGGAGCACTTTTCCCTCCGGTGGAGCGATTCCGCCGGGGGAATTTCCCTCCCGGAGGTGGAAATCATCGTCATCATCATCACCAACAACTCTCCCATCTTTGGGATGGCTATCTCCATCAACATCTTCAATAGCACCATCTCCTCTCAAACCCTGGTTCATCACTTGTGTTCAATCTTTGTACCAGAAACTCAAATTGGTACTTGTGGGTGACTAGTAGTGTTGATTACATCTTGTAGTTGATTACTATATGGTTTATTTGGTGGAATATTGTATGTTCAGATCCATTATGCTATTTAATACCCCTCTGATCTTGAGCATTATTATCATTTGTGGTTAGTTACTTTTGTTCTTGAGGTCACTGGAGAAATCTTGTTGCAAGTAATCATGTGAACTTGATATGTGTTCGATATTTTGCTGATATGTATGTTGTGATTCCCTTAGTGGTGTCATGTGAACGGCGACTACATGGCACTTTACCATATTTGGGCCTAAGGGAATGCACTGTGGAGTAGTTATTAGATGATGGGTTGCTAGAGTGACATAAGCTTAAAACCTAGTTTATCCACTAAGGGAATGCATTGTGGAGTAGTTATTAGATGATGGGTTGCTAGAGTGATAGAAGCTTAAACCCTAGTTTATCCACTACTTCGTAAGGGACCGATTTGGATATAGAAGTTTAGTGCTATGGTTATATTTTATCTTTATACTTTTCTCGTAGTTGCAGATGCTTGCGAGGGGGTTAATCATAAGTAGGAGGTGTCGGGGATATACCCCGCGGTATGACCCGGCCGGAATCATAACCCGGCCGGACTTGGCGATTCACCAAAGACCTGGCTGGAGCTTGGCGACTTATTGGCGATCCGCCCGGACATGGCTGTTTACATATAACCCGCCGGGATATTGTGACTCACTTGAGACCCGGCGGGTGGATCAGATGAACGACAAAGCCCAAGGCCCAGCGGGCCGGCTTATACTCTGGTGGGCCGGCTTAAGAGGAAAGGGATGACGAATATTTCCTTTATGAGGAAGCAAGACCCGGACTTGTATTCAACTTGTAAGAAAAGATAGACTAGTCCTAGTCCTACTAGGACTCCACATGTAACCCACCCCTTGAACATATATAAGGAGGGGCAGGGCTCCCCAAGAGGGACAAGCGAGAAGAAACAATCTCTAGGGCTAGACACAAAGAGTCAGTTTACTGGCGACTCTCTGATGATGATAATGAGACCTAGCCACAAACAACATGTAGGGTTATTACCGGATGATATTTCCCGGGGCCTGAAGCTGTCTAAATCCTTGTCTTGTGTTGCGTCTCTCAATTCCGCTCAACCCCTCTCAAGCTACCACATAGATGCGTTGGCCTCAGGACTAAGTTCTCACACTAGGACATCTGTCATGACAATTCCACGACAGTTGGCGCCCACCGTGGGGCCTGCGCACGGTGGTGTTGAGTTCTTGGAGGGATCTCCTTCAAGGATCGAGAAGCTCCCCACGCAGCTTCGTCCTCACATCTAACAGCAGTGCGAGCCGCCTACCGCTACCTGGGTCAACGTCTGCGCCTTGAGAGTCGCCATCAGTGATGTCGAGCTGCCTAGACTACCCTCATTGTGTGCGCCGCTCAGACCGTTGCAGAGCCGTCCCCGGAGATTCGCCCCATGTTTCCAGACAACCCCGTGTTGAGCTGTCGCCGGAGAGTCGCTCCTCGCCGTCAAGCCGCCCTGGAGCAGGCTCCTGCGACTTCACCTGCGCCGCTCCGTCACTCTCCCTGTCCACCTGTAGCTTCAAGACCCAAAGGAATTGGTGAGTTATTTTTCTTATGGTGGAGGCTAGTCAAATCCAAGGAAACATCAAGTACTACTAGTACTCGGTCACGTGATTACGTGAAGCTGAAATCAATTTAAGACGAATACCACTGGACGAAGGCATTTAAAAAAATCAATTTAAGTATCATCCAAAGCTTTTTTTCACAGTATGCTATGTTGTACACATGTCAATTGACTCATGGCCAAGGTATGATCCGGTCCTCATGCGCCGGCGTTAGGAGGCGACGTATACATCTGCACTGCCCGTGCCGGGTGTTTAAAGACTGGAGAATAACCCGGAGGGTTTCTACTTGAACCGTCGGGACCATATTGAGTTGCCGACCAGCTTAAACCGCCTCTGTCGCAATGAACAGATCATCCATTGTCCGAATAAAAAACATCAGGTGATATCTGTCCGGTTTGTTTTCATAGTACATATTAATTTTTTTGTGAACAATTACTTTGGCATGTGGTATTTTTTGACGCAGGACAATTGTTCATTACAAATGAGGCGTTATATTACGGGAACGAAGCATGTGCTAGCAACGTTCTACACTGGCGTTTCGTCCGTGTCATACCATCGTCCCTGTGGACCGGTTTACATCATCTTGATGGGACTGTCGTGGTTCTAAGCCTGACAGTGATGTAGGGGGTATGTATGGAGAGGCAGGATCTTAGCTGTGGAGAAGTTCTAAGCACGCAAGGTTTACGAGTTCAGGCCCTTCTCAGAGGAAGTAATAGCCCTATGTCGCGGAGCCCGGAGGCGGTCGACTGGATTATGCGTGTATGAGTTACAGAGGTGCGAACCCTTGTCTCGGAGGGGGGGGGTGGCTTATATAGAGTGCGCCAGGCCCCCGGCCAGCCCACGTTACCAAGGGTTCAATGTTCATTAAGGCGAGGCGTTACTGGTAACGCTAGTAATAAAGTGCTATGATGACCATAAAAAGCTATTTAATTACCGACCATTAGCGTGCGGAGTGACTTTAGGTCTCCTGGCCGTCGAGTGGTTGGATCTTGGTCGAGTGATTGCTTCTTGGTCGAGTGTCTTCGAGTCTGTCGAGTGTCTTCTAGTCTGTCGAGTGGAACACCTTCAAGTCGATTGAAAGGTGATTTCTTCTAGAGATGTCCTCGGGTAGGGTAGGTAGGACAGGTCCATGACCCTACCCTAGGTACATAGCTTCATCATTAGCCCCCGAATGGATCGAGGTTTGAGTGGGGAAGGATTTGAGAGCTTCTCCGACTCGTTTTTCATGTCGTGAGCATATCTAGTTTCAGATCAATGGGCCTGAGTGATGGCAGCAACTTCCTTTCCAGTTGCCTTGATCCATTCTTAATTCCTCGTCGAGTGGGTTTCTTTACTTGTAAGGCTCCGAGTGATGATGTGGAGGAGATCCTTGGTCTGACAAGTTATTCGCTGCCCGCGGATTTAGTGGGATCTGAATTTTGGGAAGCGCGCGGGATGGGGGAGGCCGCAGTAATCGGACGAGATAGAGCGGAGCCGCCTCGATCCCCGCGCCACCTTTTTCGCCACGTATCGCTCGTGCGGTCGTTGCGGGATTTGACAGGGCCGCCTGGGCCTACCCGTCAGCCACTCGGGAGCGGCCTGATATAAAGCGCCTGGACCGGAGTCCCCCGAGTAGTGCATCCCATTACCTCTTCTCTCCCTCACGTCCCTCCGCCGCGCTCGCTCTCGCCCTAACACCACCGCACCGCACGCGCCTCGCCGGCGACAATGGGGAGGGAGAAGACAGCGGCTCTGGAGCGGGCCAAGAAGGCGACGGCGAAGTCGAAGGGGAAGGCGACCAGCCGGGGCGGATCTTCCTCGCGGTCTGGCCTGCCGAAGGGCTGGATCCAGGGCGACTGGATCCACTCGAGGATCTGCCAAGACGACCTCGACGACTTGGCCGAAGGGGGGCTGATCCCCTACGACGCGGCGCGGCTTCCGGGGAAGGAATCCGAGCCGCAGCCTCGGGAGGGTGAGCGCGTTCTTCTTGCCACCCACGTCGACCGTGGGTTTTCCTTGCCTCCTCATCCTTTCTTCCGAGGGTTTCTGAACTTCTTTGGGGCTCAACTCCACCATTTTACCCCCAACTCAATCGTTTATCTTGCCGCGTTCATTTCCTTGTGTGAGAACTTCTTGGGTTGTCGACCTCACTAGGGTCTTTTCAAGCATATCTTCACTTGTCGCTCCCAGATAGTGAAAAGGGCTAATCCGAGTGACGAGAGGACCCAAGTGATCCAGATGTGTGGGGGTCTTGGCATCCAGACGAGGGGAAAAAGCTCCTTTCCAGCCATGATTCTCCCCGATTCAGTTCGCGGATGGCAGTCGACTTGGTTCTACTGCAAAGACCAGTCGACGCCAGGGCAATCGACTGGCCTCCCTCCTTTTACCATGGACCGAGTGGAAAAACCCTCCCCTTTGAAGGTGCTCCCAGAGGAGAAGGAGCACGTGCAGGTGCTGGTCGACCGAGTGGTCCAGCTTATTCGCGACGGGGTCACTAGTATGGATCTCTTGGAGGTCTTCCTTCAGCGGCGCATCCAGCCTCTCCAAGCCCGAGACCATCCGATGTGGATGTATTCGGGTCTTGAAGACTCCACTCGGATCCACCCGGAGGAGGTCGACGACGACACGCTGGAGAAGTGGCTGTCTGGCATTACCGGGAATAAGGACAATCCCAGGGGAGCCAGGAGAGTCCCTCCATTCGACCAGTCCCACGCACCCGGGCAGGTCTGATTCTGAGTTTTTGCTTGTAATCTAAGTTCACTCGCGCAGCCGTCTGTATTGCGTCGACTGACTTTGTTCTCCCTGCTTTCTTTCAAGCCATTATTGAAATGTATTCCATGCCCAACGGGGAGCAAGAGCAAGCTCTGGAAGGCGAGGCGAGTGGCGGCAAAAGCGGCGAGGGGGCTTCCGATGGTGAAGGGGATAGAGGGAGCGACGACTCAAGCGCTGGAGAAGAAGTCGAGTCGCCTCCTCGCAGGGAGAGGCGATCCAAGCTTGACTAAGAACGGCCGAGTGCTCGTGGCAAGGCAACTGCTCCGGCTGGTCAGTCTTCGAAGCACCCTCGGATCTCTTCACCAACCCCGACTAGGAAGGCGCCAAAGCACCCCAAAGTTGCAGAGCCGAAGACTCGGAAGGCGCTGCCAAAGATCAAGATCGATATCCCTGTCGCCTCCGCGTGAGTGTCTCTCCTTGTATTCACTCGACGCTCCGCGTTATTTGTTTTTCTTGTTTTAACTGGACAAACTTTGGAATTGTTAGCGCTGCCACTTCCGGAACCTCAGCTTACAGGGATGATGATGAGGTGATGGAGGATGCGGTCACTTCTAATCTGGGTATGATTTCTACCATACTATCTTTTTTTGGTCGATTCAACTGTATCGTGCATCACTGGGTGACGTGCTTTTGGCAATTTGAACCTTGCACAGCTCCCAACATTATTGACCTCCCTGATGATGAAGGAGAGCCCGAGAGGCCTTTGACGAGGAAGAACAGGCGAGCTCCTGCAAGCGGGGCGCTACAGACGACGCCGAGGGCGGAACCAGTTGTTCAGGACACTGGCAACGTCAATCAGGGTCCTGTTACCTTCGCTGAGCCGCTGTCGAGTGCTTTGCCTTCTTCATCAATTGCTCAGGCCCTTGTCAACCCACCTTTAATTTTTGCGACCCATCGTGTCCCGGAGGACGAGGTGAATGCTGCTAGGGAAGCCATTCGTCAAGCGGGCATTATGATGGAGAAGATGAAGGCGGTGCGGGACGCCAGCCAAGCCGCCTATGATGCCAGCTCGGCCCTCCAGAGCAACGTTCAGGTTAGTTGGTTGCCGCTTGTTCTGTTAGGATATGCTACCTGAAGAGTCTTTCCGAAAATCTTTGCATCTGCACACCCACTGGGTGCGTCGATTGAATTCTTGGACTAGTGGGGGCACGCTGAGTGCACCCACTGGGTGTAGTCCCCGAGACTACGGTGGACTGCTGGCAGTCGACTGTAGTCTTAGTATTTTGTCGAATGTATAGTTTGTCTCTTCCACTCGATCTGGTCGAGTGGGATCAGAACCGGTGGGGGCACGCTGAGTGCACCCACTGGGTGTAGTCCCCGAGACTACGGTGGACTGCTGGCAGTCGACTGTAGTCTGAGTTCTTTCTCTCTTTTTTTTGGACTCGACTTCGGCGGGCCGGTCGAGTGGGGTCAGAACCGGTGGGGGCACGCTAAGTGCACCCACTGGGTGTAGTCCCCGAGGCTATGGTGGACTGCTGGCAGTCGACCGTAGTCTTAGTATTTATTGCCTTTGTTGTTTTTCGCTGTAAAATAACTTCTCCCCTTTGACTTCAGAAATCTTGCGATCTTGGAGCTCGCTTTGCTGACTTGGAGAAGCAGCAGATTCAACTGAACCTTGATCTGGAGCTGGCCAGGACAGAGCTGCAAAAGGCCAGAGACGGCGCCGCAGGTAAGACTATTTTGTCGACTGGTTAGTTTTAGGCTTGAGTACCCTTCTGCTATTTCCGAATCAATCATCATTTCTTTGCAGAAAAACTGAGAGAAGCTCTGGCGAAAAAGGATCAGGACTTGGCTGCTGCCCGTAAGGAGGCTGACGACAAGACCGCTCTGGCCGAACAGAAGCTGGCTTCGGTCGGCCAGTTAGAAGAAGAGAATACCAGGCTGAAGACCGCTCTGAATGAAGCCAACAGGGAGTGTACACGCTGGAAGAAGGATAACCTCAACCTGAACGAAAAGATGGAAGGCATTGCTCGCAGGAGGGACGATCTGGAGAGCTACTTGAGGAGCCTTGCCAAGAAGTTGTATATCAAGCTTGAAGGTGCACATTTAGTTCCGACTGATTTTTTTGTGTCGACTCAGTGTATGAAAATTGACTTATCCTTGGATCGTGAATGCAGAGTTTTGCCAGAACTTTGAAGAGGAGACTGGGCGGATCGAACCAGGTTTGGATCCAATCAACTCTCCCGTGAAAGATGAAGCTGCCATGAATTTGCTCCGACTGGAATCTCGCATTGACGGTGTCGTGGACTACTTGGCTCGACTGAAGGTCGCCATGTCACGGATCGACCCGGCACTTTAGCCAGAGGCTATGCTCCAAAATGATCTCGAGTCTCTGATGATTCGTCTTAACGGAATCCCTGACCGAGTGCATGAGTGGAAGAAGTCTTCTGCTCGGTGCGGCGCTGATGTGGCTCTGTCTTTGGTTCGTGTCCACTGCAAGGAGGTGCGACAAGACAAGCTGGCAGCAATCAAGGTCGCCAACACCCAGAAGCATGACTTCCGAACCTTTATGGAGACTTTCATCGCTGCAGCCACTCGGATAGCCGACGGCGTCGACCTGGATGAGTTCATCGAGCCTGCCAGCCCTCCTCCCGCGGAGTGAACAAACTCTTATGTCCCACCTTAAATTTGCCTCGGAATGCCGAGTGGTTTTTGTAACCATTAAACTTTTTCGGGTCGCATGCCCGAGTACCTCGATCCGTGATCCAGAATCTTTAGGATTTTATCTGAACTTGGTTTACCATTGAATATCTTTATGAATCTCCTGCTGAGTGAACCCAACCTTTATTCAAGACAACTTTCTGTATTCGCAGCACAGCTCCGAAGGAGGGGGAAGTAGTCGACCCATGCCTTGTATTTGTGGCGAAGCTCCCCAGAGGCGGGCGGCGGTCGACCCACACCCTGTTACTGCAGAGTGGGACGGAGCGCACATTGTATTTGTGGCGAAGCTCTCTAGGAGAAGGGTGGGGGGGGGCAGTCGACCCTTACTTCGTTACTGCAGAGCGGGATGAATCGCGCATTGTATTTGTGGCGAAGCTCTCTAGGAGAAGGTGGCAGTCGACCTGCCCCTCGTCGTCCTTGAGGATTGAGATGTGTTTGGGAGAACTTAGGCGAGTACTGGACTGCAGCTAAGCCCCCGAGTGGGAGGATTGCTCTCCACTCGGTAGGGTTTTTTCAAACTTAGGCGAGTGCCTGACTGCAGCTAAGTCTCTAGGTGGGAGAACTTAGGCGAGTACTGGACTGCAGCTAAGCCCCCGAGTGGGAGGATTGCTCTCCACTCGGTAGGGTTTTTTCAAACTTAGGCGAGTGCCTGACTGCAGCTAAGTCTCTGAGTGGGAGAACTTAGGCGAGTACTGGACTGCAGCTAAGCCCCCGAGTGGGAGGATTGCTCTCCACTCGGTAGGATTTTTTCAAACTTAGGCGAGTGCCTGACTGCAGCTAAGTCTCTGAGTGGGAGAACTTAGGCGAGTACTGGACTGCAGCTAAGCCCCCGAGTGGGAGGATTGCTCTCCACTCGGTAGGATTTTTTCAAACTTAGGCGAGTGCCTGACTGCAGCTAAGTCTCTAAGTGGGAGAACTTAGGCGAGTACTGGACTGCAGCTAAGCCCCCGAGTGGGAGGATTGCTCTCCACTCGGTAGGGTTTTTTCAAACTTAGGCGAGTGCCTGACTGCAGCTAAGTCTCTAGGTGGGAGAACTTAGGCGAGTACTGGACTGCAGCTAAGCCCCCGAGTGGGAGGATTGCTCTCCACTCGGTAGGATTTTTCAAACTTAGGCGAGTGCCTGACTGCAGCTAAGTCTCTGAGTGGGAGAACTTAGGCGAGTACTGGACTGCAGCTAAGCCCCCGAGTGGGAGGATTGCTCTCCACTCGGTAGGATTTTTTCAAACTTAGGCGAGTGCCTGACTGCAGCTAAGTCTCTAAGTGGGAGAACTTAGGCGAGTGCTGGACTGCAGTCAAGCCCCCGAGTGGGAGGATTGCTCTCCACTCGGTAGGATTTTTTCAAACTTAGGCGAGTGCCTGACTGCAGCTAAGTCTCTAAGTGGGAGAACTTAGGCGAGTGCTGGACTGCAGCTAAGCCCCCGAGTGGGAGGATTGCTCTCCACTCGGTAGGATTTTTTCAAACTTAGGCGAGTGCCTGACTGCAGCTAAGTCTCTAAGTGGGAGAACTTAGGTGAGTACCGGACTGCAGCTAAGCCCCCGAGTGGGAGGATTGCTCTCCACTCGGTAGGATTTTTTCAAACTTAGGCGAGTGCCTGACTGCAGCTAAGTCTCTAAGTGGGAGAACTTAGGCGAGTGCTGGACTGCAGCTAAGCCCCCGAGTGGGAGGATTGCTCTCCACTCGGTAGGATTTTTTCAAACTTAGGCGAAACGGATTCGCAGCTAAGCCCCCGAGTGGGAGGCTGGCTCGCCACTCGGTAGGATGTTTTTCAAACTTAGGCGAAACAGATTCACAGCTAAGCCCCCCGAGTGGGAGGCTGGCTCGCCACTCGATAGGAAACTATTTTTACAAACTTAGGCGAAGCGGATTCGCAGGTAAGCCGCCCACTGGGAGATTTCTTACGCAAACAAAAAACAATAATAATCACTGGGAAAATTATAACGCTCTTGTCTTTGATAAATAAACTATAGGAGTTTTTCTTATTACATCTCATCCGAGTGAGAATTTAGGTATAAAAGGGACGGAGTAGCTCCGCATTCCAGGCTCGTGGCTCATCGATCTGGCGATCGACATTGTAAAGATGATACGCTCCATTGTGGAGGACTTTGGTGACGATGAAGGGGCCTTCCCAAGTAGGAGCGAGCTTGTGTGGTTTCTGTTGATCCACTCGGAGGACCAAATCTCCTTCTTGGAAGGCTTGACTCTTCACATTTCTGGCATGGAACCGACGTAAGTCTTGCTGATAAATGGTCGATCGGATCATAGCCATTTCTCTTTCTTCTTCCAGGAGGTCGACTGCGTCTTTCCGGGCTTGTTCTGCTTCATCTTCGGTGTAAAGCTTGACCCGGGGTGCATTGTGAAGTAGATCACTCGGTAGGACTGCTTCCGCTCTGTAAACCAGAAAGAACGGGGTTCTTCCAGTCGACCTATTCGGGGTGGTCCTCAATCCCCACAGAACTGACGGAAGCTCATCGACCCATGCACCTGCTGCGTGCTTGAGATCACGCATCAGCCGAGGTTTTAGTCCTTTGAGAATCAGACCATTTGCCCTTTCTGCTTGCCCATTCGACTGGGGGTGGGCGACCGATGCGTAGTCGACTCGTGTGCCTTGAGAGGCGCAGAAAGCTCTGAACTTGTCTGAATCAAAGTTTGACCCATTGTCAGTGATGATGCTATGTGGGACCCCATATCTGAATGTTAACTCCCTGACGAAACTGATGGCAGTGCAAGCATCAAGATTCTTGATAGGCTTGGCTTCAATCCATTTGGTAAACTTGTCGACTGCCACAAGCACATGTGTGAAACCGCTCCTGCCTGTTCTCAATGGACCAACCATATCCAAACCCCAAACAGCGAAGGGCCAGACGAGTGGAATGGTCTTCAGGGATGATGCGGGTTTGTGCGACATGTTGGAGTAGAACTGGCACCCTTCACACTTGTCGACTATCTCTTTTGCCATTTCATTTGCTCTTGGCCAGTAAAAACCCGCTCGGTATGCTTTAGCCACAATGGTCCGAGAGGACGCATGGTGACCACAGGTCCCGAGTGGATCTCATCAAGGATTATCTGACCTTCTTCTGGTGTTATACACTTCTGACCGACTCCAGTCGCGCTTTCTCTATACAACTGTCCCTTTATGACTGTGAAGGCCTTGGATCGACGGACGATCTGTCGATCCTCTTCCTCGTCATCCGGGAGTTCCTTCCTCAGGATATACGCGATGTACGGTATCGTCCAGTCGGGGGTGATTGCCAAGACTTCCATGATTAGGTCGACCACCGCTGGAATTTCGACTTCAGTCGGATCCGTGGCACTCTTTGGCTGCGGGACTTCATCTGTAAAAGGATCTTCTTGGACTGACGGCGAGTGGATGTGTTCCAAAAACACATTGCTGGGGATGGCTTCTCTCTTAGAGCCTATCTTTGCCAAATCATCAGCTGCTTGATTTTTCAGTCGGGGGATGTGATGAAGCTCTAACCCCTCGAATTTCTTCTCTAACTTTCTTACTGCATTACAATAACCGGTCATAGCTGGACTTCTGACGTCCCACTCCTTCATCACCTGATTAACCACCAAATCTGAGTCGCCATAGACCATGAGGCGACGGACGCCGAGTGAAATGGCCATGCGCAACCCATACAAAAGTGCTTCATATTCTGCTTCATTATTGGAGGAATCGAAGTGAATCTGGAGAACATATCTGAGCTTATCTCCTCGGGGGGAAACCAATACTACCCCAGCACCGGAACCATTCAGCATCTTAGATCCATCGAAGAACATGGTCCAGTGCTCCGAGTGAACTTGAGTCAGAAGTTGCTGTTCAATCCACTCGGCGACGAAATCTGCAATTGCTTGGGACTTGATAGCTTTCTTTGCCTCAAACTTGACATCTAGGGGAAGGAGTTCAATCACCCATTTGGCCACTCGACCAGTTGCATCTCTGTTGTGCAAGATCCCTGACAACGGAGCGTCGCTGATGACTGTAATGGAATGATCAGAGAAGTAGTGGACAACTTTCTTTGTAGTCATGTAAATCCCATATACGAGCTTCTGATAATGATGGTATCTTTGCTTCGATGGGGTCAAGACTTCAGAAATATAATATACTAGGCGCTGAACTTTGAAGGCCTTTCCTTCTTCTTCCCGCTCGACCGTAAGTACTGTACTGACAACTTGTCCTGTGTCAACTTCTCTTTCCGGTAATTCTTGGAATCACCAAAAACCACATCAAGGGCAATCTGGCTGAGTGATTCAGCCTTCTTCCCAGGAATGACTCCATGGAAACTCATGTTGCTGGCGCTAAGTCTGGACATCGGAATGCCCATCCCTTTCAATGTCTCTGCATACAATATGTTCAAACCACTGCCACCATCCATTAGGACTTTGGTCAGTCGAGTGCCTTCAACCACTGGGTCGACCACCAGAGCTTGCCTCCCAGGGGTGGCAATATGCGTTGGGTGATCGGACTGGTCGAACGTGATGGTAGTCTGGGACCATTTCAGATAACTTGGTGTCACCGGAGCAACCATATTCACCTCTCGATTGATGACTTTCAGTCAACTTTTGCTCTCAACATCAGCAAAAATCACTAAGGTGGAATTGACTTGAGGGTATCCGTCGTCACTGTTCTCTTTGTCCTCGACTTTGTCCGACTCCTTTTCCTTACCCTTGGGTTGCTTACCCTGGAACTGTTGGATCAAGAGTCGATACTGTCGAGTGGTATGTTTCGGGTAAATGAAATTACCCTCTTCATCTTTCTTCGTGTGGACGAGACATGGCAAGTGCAACACATCATTTCCATCCTGGTCTTTAACCTTTTTGGGGTTCCAAGGCCCTTTAGGTTTCCCTTTAAACTTTCCCTGAGTTACGGCCAAGGCTTCCCCGGGAGCAGCTGGCTCGGCTTTCCGCTTCTGTTTCCGATTGGAATTCCCTCCGGTTTCTTGGGCGACTGACTTCAGCTTGCCACTCTGGAGTCGATCCTCATCTTCACCATTAGCGTACTTGGTGGCAATCTCCATCATCCGATTCAGGGACATCTCTCCGGTTCGACCGAATTTCAAGCTTAGTTCTCTGTACTTGACGCCCTCCTTGAAAGCACAAACCTCTTGGTGGTCAGGCACATTCTCCACCGAGTGATGTAACGTGATCCACCTCTGGATGTAATCCCTCAAAGTTTCATTTGGTTTCTGTACACAAGACCGCAGTTCCGTCAGCCCTGCCGGTCGCTTGCACGTGCCTTCGAATGTGGTGACGAACACTCGAGAGAGATCCTCCCAAGTGTAAATGCTGCTAGGCGCCAACTGGTTCAGCCACGCTCTGGCCGAGCCCTCTAACATGAGAGGCAGGTGCTTCATGGCCACTTCATCATTGCCGCCGCCGATCTGGACGGCCACTCGGTAATCTTCAAGCCAAGTATCGGGCTTGGACTCGCCAGTGAACTTACTGACTCCAGTCGCCAACCTAAAGTTGGGAGGAATCACAGCGGCCCTAATGGCTCGACTAAAGCACTCTGGCCCCGATACATGCACTCTGCTGTTGGTAGGGGCATCTCTGTCGTGACCTTCTCGGTGAGCCCTATTCCGGTCGACCAAACCTTGGACGAGAATGGATGTTGCGTCAAAGCCTGGCCCTCTGGGGTCGACTAAAACCCTTCGCCCACCACTATGAGTGCGCCTGTCATCCTGCTGGCGAGGCACATACGACCCGCTCCTCGGGGGAGGCGTGGGCACTCGACGCCGACCGTCATGACCGACTCGGTGTTCATACTGTTCATGGTTCCCATACTGGTCACGCCGGTCCCCACGTCCCTCACGCTTCGGGGGCGATCTCGGGCTGTGAGCCGACTGGACTGTGTCCGCGGCAACGGATCTGCTGTGAATCCTGTTCCGCGACTGAGAAACAGCGGAATTCTGATCTCCTGCTGCCCGGAGCAATGCTCTGATCTGCAGCAAGCCTCTGCCAGCCTCCGACTGGGAAGGCTGAATCGACTCCGCTATGCGGGCTGCAGCTGCTAAATTCTGAATCGGAGTTCGATATACCTGTGGGGGCGGGAAAAGCTGACGTCGACTGGATTCGGGAACCCGTTGTCGCGCCCGCTCGTCAAGTGCTCGCTGGAGGTTTTCTAGTCGAGCACGCTCTGCCAAATTTGCCAGGCGCGCGTCCTCCAAGGCACGAGCCTCGGGGGTTTCTCCAATGATAGGAGTGTGCAGTGCATCCATGTTCCAGCGGCGAAGTTCTTCCCTCTACAGCGACGTGAGAGGCTCGGGAAGATATTCCTCATGGGGACGTGACGGGTCGCCTCCGCCCGTGCCTCCGTCGATGCGGGGAAAACCGGGAGGACTGGGTGGTCCATCGGCCATCAGAACCTCTGCCGCCGAATCGCTGCTGCCGCACTTGGATGCGGTCTCTGCGGAGCCAGTCGACAGATCGAACAGGCCGTAGAGGGATTCATCGGGCTCGATCACCGCGACTTGAGGGATGGCCGACTGACGGGCCACCGCGTGTCTCACCCACCGCTGAAGTCTCGACCGACCGGAGCGCTTGCGCCGGTGGGAAACGAGGAGGGAGGACAGCACAGGAGCCGACCGGTAAGGGGTCGACGGTTGCCACAGGAGAACGCCGCGGACGCACGCGCGAAAGTGCATTGCCCCGCGGACAGGGTGTGCGTCCACGTCGAGCGGAGCCTCCTGAAGCCAGGCGGAGTCGTCGGCGATGAACGTGAGCGCGCCGAGATGGATCTCGCGGCCCTCCACCAAAACTCCGTCAAAAACCATGATGATTTGGGTCGGAAAAGATCGCAACTCCTCCAACAAAACGCTAAAACACCGGCCCCATGGTGGGCGCCAACTGTCGTGGTTCTAAGCCTGACAGTGATGTAGGGGGGTACGTATGGAGAGGCAGGATCTTAGCTGTGGAGAAGTTGTAAGCATGCAAGGTTTACGAGTTCAGGCCCTTCTCGGAGGAAGTAATAGCCCTACGTCTCGGAGCCCGGAGGCGGTCGACCGGATTATGCGTGTATGAGTTACAAAGGTGCGAACCCTTGTCTCGGAGGGGGGTGGCTTATATAGAGTGCGCCAGGCCCCCGGCCAGCCCACGTTACCAAGGGTTCAATGTTTATTAAGGCAAGGCGTTACTGGTAACGCTAGTAATAAAGTGCTATGATGACCATAAAAAGCTATTTGATGACCGACCGTTAGCGTGCGGAGTGACTTTAGGTCTCCTGGCCGTCGAGTGGTTGGATCTTGGTCGAGTGATTGCTTCTTGGTCGAGTGTCTTCGAGTCTGTCGAGTGTCTTCGAGTCTGTCGAGTGGAACACCTTCAAGTCGATTGAAAGGTGATTTCTTCTAGAGATGTCCTCGGGTAGGGTAGGTAGGACAGGTCCATGACCCTACCCTAGGTACATAGCTTCATCAGGGACTACGGCCGCGATTAACTCGCCCGTCTGAGCCGGTTTACGGCACCGGTGCCGATCTTCCCCGTCCACACCAGCTTACAAATGCCGCGGCCGACTCATCTGTCCGAGCTGCCTCTGATGTTGTAGTCGTCCTTGTCTCGCGGCCTGGTCTACATCAACATACCGGGCCACACCTGTCTGCATGAGATGTTTATTGAGTATGAGCAAGTCACAGCTTGGGTAGCCCGGTTTTCTTTCAACAAAATGGAGGCAAATTATCATATATTATCAACCGCCGTCTGCACTGGGTGGTACAATGGGCAGGCGCACAAGTTGCCGCCACTACAATTTGGTTAACTTCAAATCACCAGTTGGAAGGAACCATTGGCCAAGTTGCTGACACGGCTCATACGGGATCATTTATAAACCCGCCGCAGTCACCTCAACCTTCTATGGATTCACATCGTGCTATCAACACCAATGATATACAAGTTATGTCGGTTTATATCACAGTCAAATATGGAGAGTTTCAAGCCAACTCCTCAAATTGCCTTGAGACTCGGGGGCTACGATGACATGACTTAGCAAATATAGTGATATTTAAGACCCCGGGTCATTGGAGGGAATGATAACCCGGTTCCGGAGGATACCGCCATATTGATGAAAATTTAAAGGCCGTCAGAAAATTGTCGGTTCAAAATAAATATTCCGGTTTAAAATCCGGTTCAAGAGACATCTCTCTCCCGCAAAGCTTTGAAGCTCTCAAATCCGGTTCAAACATCCGGCTCAAGGTAAATTTGTCTCTTACAAAACTTTGAAGCTCTCAATATACAGTTTAAGAATTTCCGGTTCAAAAAGAATTAATCTCTCGCAAGTTCGAGTTTTTAGAAAAAATTACAGGGACCAAAGAGAGTTTGTTGCACAACACAACTCAAACATAGGCACCCGGCGAGCACAGCTCGGAAATATATTACTTGGGGGCTTCCGGCTTATTGAGCTAAGCTATGATTACCCTTTGATCCAGCTCATAGCCACAGTTACAGGTCATTTGGGGGCTTCCTGTTCAAACATAGGTCGTATTCGAACCAAAGAGAACATAGCTGTCGTAACCCTTTTGATTGGTGCAAAGCCAAACTCACTAGGGGGCTTCTTGATCGTATCCGAATCATAGCTTAACCCCTTTTGGGTCCGACTTGGATCGTATTCGAATCAGGGTCGTTAAAAACCTCTCAAGGTCATTTGGGGGCTTCCTATTCAAACATAGGTCATATTCGAACCAAAGAGAACATAGTTGTCGGTACCCTCTTGATCGGTGCAACGCCAAAGCCACTGGGGGCTACATGATCGTATTCGAATCCTAGCTTAACCCCTTTGGAACAGTTTACTGATCGTATTCGAATCAGAAACCTCAATTTTTATTCGGTTTAAATTTTTGCAAACAATCTCTTGGGTTTTGATACTTTTTGCTCATATCTGAAGCATATAAGTGTGGTTTCGTTGAAACTCGGCTTGGCTTTGGACGATAAGTCGCCAGCATGTGACAATCATCATATATTCTGAAGTATTGGCTTCTAAGGATTGGGTTATCACCCTTACTGCACAGGTCATGTAAACCGGCGGTACAAATTAAATATCACAATGGTTATATGTGGGATATTATGATCCGCTCTGCGGTAAACCGCCAGGGGATCTGAAAGTGCAACTATCCCTAGGTGGTTTTGGTAATTCATAACAACATATAGCTCATTGAGCTAATGCTATTCCAAGATGATTATTTCAGGAAAGCTCAATGATTGGCATGGCATGGATGTGAAAGTGGAACCCTCAAAATGCTAAGGATAAAGGATTGGCTCAAGCTCAAAAGCTCAAGACTCTTCATTTTATATTTTAGTGATCCAAGATCACATTGAGTCTTTAGGAAAAGCCAATACTATCAAGGAGGGATGAGGTGTTGCTTAATGAGCCTCTTGCTTCATGTGCTTAGTGATATGCTCCAAAACCCTCAACTACTTTCCCATATCCACATATGACCTAAACCCTAAGCCAAACTCGGTCCTACCGATTCTTCCTATCCGGCGCCACCGAGTTTCACTTGTCATTAGCCACTGCCAAACCCTAGCAATTCGGTCCTACCGATAGGGATCTCGGTCTCACCGAGATGGGGTTGCAAACTCTCTGTTTCCCTTTCGTAACTTTTCGGTCTCACCGAAAGAGCGAATCGGTCCCACCGAGATTGCAATGTAAACTCAGTGTTTCCCCTTTGTAACTTTTCGGTCTCACCGAGTTCCACTCGGTCTCACCGAAAGAGCAAATCGGTCCCACCGAGTTTGCCTGACCAACTCTCTGGTTAGCTAATTACCAAATTCGGTCTCACCGAGTTTGTGTAATCGGTCTCACCGAGATTACGTTATGCCCAAACCCTAACCATATCGGTCCTACCGAGTTGCATATCAGTCCCACCGAAAATCTCTAACGGTCACTAGGTTTACATTTTCGGTCCGACCGAGTTTATTGATTCGGTCCCACCGAGATTGGAAAACTGTGTAACGGTTGGATTTTGTGTGGAGGCTATATATACCCCTCCACCTTCTTCTCATTCGAAGAGAGAGCCATCAGAACACACACACCATTCCAACTCATATGTTCTGAGAGAGAACCACCTACTCATGTGTTGAGACCAAGACATTCCATTCCTACCATATGAATCTTGATCTCTAGCCTTCCCAAGTTGCTTTCCACTCAAATCTTCTTTCCACCAAATCCAAATCCTATGAGAGAGAGTTGAGTGTTGGGGAGACTATCATTTGAAGCACAAGAGCAAGGAGTTCATTACCTACACACCATTTGTTACTTCTTGGAGAGTGGTGTCTCCTAGATTGGCTAGGTGTCACTTGGGAGCCTCCGACAAGATTGTGGAGTTGAACCAAGGAGTTTGTAAGGGCAAGGAGATCGCCTACTTCGTGAAGATCTACCGCTAGTGAGGCAAGTCCTGTGTGGGCGATGGCCATGGTGGGATAGACAAGGTTGCTTCTTCGTGGACCCTTTGTGGGTGGTTGCTTCTTCGTGGACCCTTCGTGGGTGGAGCCCTGTGTGGACTCGCGCAACCGTTACCCTTGGGTGGAGCCCTGTGTGGACTCGCGCAACCGTTACCCTTCGTGGGTTGAAGTCTCCATCAACGTGGATGTAGGATAGCACCACCTATCCGAACCACGGGAAAAACATCCGTGTCTCCAATTGCGTTTGAATTCTCCAAACCCTTCCCTTTACATTCTTGCAAGTTGCATGCTTTACTTTCCGCTGCCTATATACTCTTTGCATGCTTGCTTGAATTGTGTGATGATTGCTTGACTTGTCCTAAATTAGCTAAAATTTGCCAAGAACTAAAATTGGGAAAAGGTTAAGTTTTTATTTGGTCAAGTAGTCTAATCACCCCCCTCTAGACATACTTTCGATCCTTCAAGTGGTATCAGAGCTTTGGTCTCCATTTGCTTTGATCTCCATAGCTTTTGGTGGTCATAGCCTTGGTTTCACAACCTAGGAGAGTATGGCGTCTAGCGAGGGAAATTATCACCGTAGAGGTCCTTACTTTGATGGTACTAATTTTGCTAGTTGGAAGCATAAAATGAAAATGCATATTCTTGGACATAACCCCGCCGTTTGGGCTATTGTGTGTGTTGGTTTGCAAGGTGACTTCTTTGATGGGAGAGAACCGAACCGTGAAGCTACCGCGGATGAGTTGAAGATGTTGCAATACAATGCTCAAGCTTGTGATATTCTCTTCAACGGATTGTGCCCCGAAGAATTCAACAAAATCAGCCGCCTTGAGAATGCAAAGGAAATTTGGGACACTTTGATTGATATGCACGAAGGTACCGACTCCGTCAAGGAATCCAAGTTGGATGTGCTTCAAAGCCAACTTGACAAGTTCAAGATGAAGGATGGTGAAGGTGTCGCTGAAATGTACTCTAGGCTTGCTCTCATCACAAATGAGATTGCCGGCTTAGGAAGTGAAGAGATGACCGATAAATTCATCATCAAGAAGATTCTAAGAGCCTTGGATGGAAAATATGATACCGTGTGCACATTGATCCAAATGATGCCCAATTACAAAGATCTCAAGCCAACGGAGGTGATTGGAAGAATTGTTGCTCATGAGATGTCACTTAAGGATAAAGAGGAACTTCACAACAAATCAAGTGGTGCCTATAAAGCCTCATGTGAAGCCCCTACATCATCAAGTGAGAAACAAGACTTCAATGAAGAATTGAGCTTAATGGTGAAGAACTTCAACAAGTTCTACAAGAGTAGAAGCAAAGATAGAAATTCCAAGTCAAGGTCCTACAATGACAAAAGATCTTCTAGTCGAGAGCGAAACTGCTACAATTGTGGAAGACCCGGACACTATTCCAATGAGTGTACGGCTCCCTACAAGAGAAGAGAAGATTCTCCAAAAAGAAGAAGCAAAGGATCACCACCAAGAGAGAGAAGGAGTAGAGATGATCGTTATGAACGAAGATACTCACGGAGAAGCAAGGATTCGGAAAGGAAGGAAAAATCATCAAGGAGCTACACAAGACGAAGACATCAAGCTCATGTTGGTGAATGGGTATCCGGCTCCGACTCCGACAGCCACTCCGAGAGAAGTTATTACTCCGACTCCGAAGATACTCAAGATGAAGGTGTTGCCGGTCTAGCACTTGTGTCAACCAACTCCTACGACATATTTGACTCACCAAATGAAGGAATTGGAAGATGCTTCATGGCCAAAGGTCCTAAGGTAACACACCCCGAGTATGTTGATTTCAATAGTGATGAAGATGACTTGTTAGGTGATGATTTGCTTGTTGACAACTCTAGTGATGAATACTATGATGAAATATCAATTAAACATGCTAATCAAGATAAAACGAATGACAATGATAAGGAGAAGATTGAGGCCCTAACTAAAGAACTAAACACTCTTAAGTTAGCTCATGAAACCATCTTCGAAGATCATCGAGAACTTTTAAGAGCTCATGAGAAATTACGCTTTGAAAAGCTCAATCTTGAGCAAGAGCATGAGTTCTTAAAAGCAATCAATGATGATCTCCGCAAGAAAAGTTCTTCTTACGTTGCCAAGCGTTTACTCTTATCCACTTACATGCCTCAAGTCAAGTCTAGTAACAAGAACAAGAAAGATTCTTCCTCTAGTAGTAACAATGATCAAGCTAAATCCAATATTGTTGCTTCTAGTAGCTCTCTTGATTCCACTAATGATTCTCTTAGCCAAGTTACACTTGAGCAAGAAAATAGCTTATTGAAGGGAATTATAGAGAAAGGAGTGTACAAAAGCCTTGCCGGGAGTAAGCAATTCGAGGAAATTGTGCGCAAGCAAGGAATGCACCGGAAGAATCAAGGTGTTGGTTTTGAACGAAAGTTCAATGCCAATGGAGTTGAGTGGGAAGAAGATCAATACCCCAAGACAAAGTTTGTCCCTCAACAAGAGAAGTATACTTCTTTCAAGGGGACACAAGCTCAAGATGATCTTCTACCACAAGACTACAAGCAAAAAGGCAAGGACAAGCTTCAAGAGGAAATTGATGCATTTGAAGAAGCTCCAAAGACCTTAGTCAAGTGGATTCCCAAGACTACTTCAAGTTCCACTTCATCAAGTACGACTACAACTCCAAGGATTCCCATCAAGATGATGTGGATCCAAAAGAAGAAGAACTAGAGAGTTCTTGAGGGTGACTCCGCCAACATACTTCACTCTTATCATTTTGGCAAGAACAAGTGCAATCAACTTCCACATCGTGCACTAGTTCAAGGAGTCACAAACCCTCTTGTTGGTAAGACAAGGGACAAGGTAACCTAAAAGTTTTCATGGACATCATCTTTGTGTGCATCACTCTATGTCTATGGATATCCTTGTTTGTTCCTTGTGGGACTAACCCATGTAGGTATTGAAAGTGCAATTCACTCAAATGGATAGCTCCAAGAGATCTACATCAACATTGAGCATCCACATCTTCAATATCTACATGAAGTCATCATCGACAAAACCCAAGGTTAGTTCATCCCTCTTAGGGGGGATATCACATCTAGGGGGAGCTTTACTCTAAGACTTGAGCTAAAGCAACTCTAAAGATGTGAACAAAACAATGCTTTATGTAAAAGTGGTAACCCCACTTGAGCTTAAACGATGAGTATGACCTATGATCAAGTGTTCTCACTTGACTCCTAAGTCAATATACTCATATATATAGATGACCTTGTCATCGCAAAATTGCTTGATAGATGCTAGAATTGGTTGTGCATGCCTTGCCACATATTTCATTTGCCATCTTGTTGTGTGAGCATGCTGGTTGCATATTTTACTCATTCGAGGACATCCACTTGTTGTTTTGATTGTTCGGTTTTATCTTCTTTTGCCAAGTGGATGGACAAGAATGCCTAAGAACCTCCTCTAGCTATCTATGCTTTCCTCGTCTCAAACTCTATTCATGCTGCATCACAAAATTTGATCAAGTCAGATTCGAACCACTCTGTGTGAGGAGCGCTCGGAGTCCCCGATTCGTCATAGACTTAAACTTCCAAAACCTCTTTATGATTCTCGGTCTGACCGATACTCCACTTTTGGTTCTACCGAGATCATTAAGTTGATCTAGGATTTCGATCTCGGTGCAACCGATTTGAACATTTCGGTCACACCGAGTTTCAGTAACTGCTTGCAGTTATGAATCTCGGTGCCACCGAGTTGTTCCACTCGGTCACACCGACAG